>NC_138369.1:192311116-192323299 GCF_054177405.1 Leptonychotes weddellii
ATTTTTCCCTTCCTTCTCCTAACATCCTCCATGCTATTCTATCCTTATGTTCCACAAATAAGTGAAACCATATGATAATTGACTTTCTCTGCTTGACTTATTTCACTTAACATAATCTCCTCCAGTCCCATCCATGTTGATGTAAAAGTTGGGTATTCATCCTTTCTGATGGCTGAGTAATATTCCGTTGTATATATGGACCACATCTTCTTTATCCATTCATCTGTTGAAGGGCATCTCGGCTCTTTCCACAGTTTGGCTATTGCGGACATTGCTGCTGTAAACATTGGGGTGCATATGGCCCTTCTTTTCACTACATCTGTGTTTTGGGGGTAAATACCCAGTAGTGCAATTGCTGTTTGTTTGTTTTTTTAAATTTTTACTTATTTATTTGAGAGAGTGAGTGAGCTCAAGAGACCATGGGCAGGGGGGCGGGGCAAAGGGAGAAGCAGACTCCCCGCTGAGCAGGGAGCCCGATGCGGGACTCGATCCCGGGACCCCGGGATCATGACCTGAGCCGAAGGCAGATGCTTAACAACTAAGCCACCCAGGGGCCCCTAGAAGTTGGTTTTTAAAGCATTACATAGCACTTTAAAAAAAATGCCTTAGTTTTGGGGCTCCTGGCTGGCTCAGTTGGTGGAGCATGCGACTCTTGATCTCAGGGTTGTGAGCTCGAGCCTCACGTTGGGTGTAGAGACAGCATGCATACTTATGCACATGTATAAACACACAAATAGACACACAGACACACACTTTACTTTTTTATTTTGTGGTCAAGAAAGGATCTGAAGGAAACAACTGTGTGGCTTACCCTATTCCCCACCGCCTGTCTGCATGCTGGCTACGTTCACCATGTGTTGACTTTCACTCTTTGTTTCTTGGTGTGGCTTGCTTGTTTGTTTGTTTGAAGATCCACTCCATCCCCACATTCAAGATCAGAAAGATCCCTGACTGCTTCTCAAGATCCTGAACATTCCTTGACGGAATATATTCATCATTTAGAAATGATCCAGCAAAGACTGGGCGGAGCGCCTCCAGGTAACAAAAGTTCTTCTCTGTTTTTTACAACAATACGCTGCACACAGGGAACGTAGAGCAACACCGCAAAGCCTGTAGCGTTCGGCTGAGTGTTGTTAGTATCAGTCTTCATAACCGCCTGTCAGCAGCAGCATCAGAAGGACGCGTCCTTAGCAGGAAGCCGTGGGCACCGTGGGTTCATCCCTCGTTGGGCCTGTGGTTCAGCTCCCTTCCCTCGGGCACACAGGGCACAAAGACCACGGTCCAGCCAGCACGTAATCTGTCTGGGGCTTCTTTACCATCACAGTTTAAACCATTGAATACCTTAATGGTCATTTTTACCAGAAATGAGATTAATTCAGTGACACTGTTTCAAAATTTTGAAATTCTTCTTAAAAGACACATGAAGACCTCTAACGAATTGCTGTGTCATTTTTATTTATTTTTAGATTCCGCTTCAAAGAAATCCTGCCGCCAGAAGATTACACAATGAATAAAATCCTTGTGGCTCTTACCTGTGACAGTTCTATCTGAGGGAAAGATTTGTTTTTTCCCTTTCTCCATGGAAGGCTCGTGGCATGGCGTGGCAGGCAGCGCCCAGTCTCCTTGCGAGCCCGAGGTGCCAGCCCCCGAGTGCCGCTCATTAAGCATTCTCCTCTTTTTGCAATGCTACAAAGCCAAATGGAGTATCTTCTGTAACTTCTGTGTGTTTTAGCTCCTTCCTTCACAAGGTGACGTGTGCGCTCGTGCGTGACGGGCGCCTGCCCAGCTCCGTGCGTGTGGCCGAGCTGCCCTGCTCGCCTCCAAGAAGTGAGCAGAGACTGGCTTCCCTGTTGTTTATTTTCTTAAAGTGTATAGATGGGAACTTGGTTTAAAAACAAAAACACACCAAAAAGAAAAAGAATAAAATCACAGCACTATTTTATTTGTGAATGGCCCTTGTGTTGTTTTTTAGTTTTATCCAATTTGCTTCATCGTTGGCGAAAAACCAAAACAGACCTAGAATTTATGTTGAACTGAACGTCAAAGTTTTCTGTGGAACGCAAAGGCCTCTTCGCCCTGTAAAGACCGAAAGGTGGCCGCTTGCCTCGGTCTTCGTTGGTTTCTAAGTATTTCCATGTGGTTTTAGCACCTTTGGACGCCGGGCGTAGGTGTTAATATAAAACACCTTTTTCCAGACGACTGCTTATTTCCATGGTAGATTTTCCTTGTAGCACTGGTCTGCATTTTCTGTGTGTCAGCGAACGTGACTGTCGGGCCAGTTTTCTAGTGTTTGCCCTGCTCTGCCGAGCTGTGTGCTCGGCCGCTTGCTTTCACGGCGTCCGGGATCGCTACCAGCCCCCCGGGGGGAGGAGCCCCAGCAGGGTCTCTTCAGTTTCCCGTCCAGAAGGAGAGTGACTGTGGTAGGTAAGTTATCACATACTGAAGAATTACCCACGTGGGAGGGCGCCTGTGGAGCCACCAGCAGAAGGGACCATCGTACCAGCTCCGTACCCGTGGGAGTTCATCCCCATCATCACCCAGCTGCTGTGGGGGAACTGCAGGTATCCTCCCAGGCAAGGGAACATTCTTGGTCACGGAAAAGTGCTGGCTCATTACTAGGGAGGGGGGACGATCCAGTTAGAGAACCGCCATTCTGCAGCCCCCAGCGGCGTCCTCCGTTGGCGTCCTAAAAGCACCTCCCGGACGAGCAGGCGGCCTGGCGTTTGGGCCTCGGGGGGTGATTCTTTGTGGGCTGCACAGTGTCTCCGGTGGCTGCCCCCGGCTTGGAGGAGCAAAGTGCATGAGACTGTGAGGAAGAGGATAGATGCAGGACACTGTGTAAGTGATTCACCCGGTCTCGTCAGGTTGGCTACACCGATGGGAAAACAAACGTGAGGACCTGTTCGCTCAAGGAGACAGAACCCAGTGTAGTGGTGAAGCTTAGTCCTTAAGTTGAGGGACAGCAGCTGTGAAGATAGTTTTGGGGGCCACTGGGGGTACACCTGAATCTGTGCTGGGTAATAGATTTCAAGGGAGTTGATTGTAAATCTTGGGTGTGCTGACAGGTAACAGAATGCTGCTTTCTTAGGCTTTATACACAGAATTACTAAGAATAAGGAGCCACATCAGGGAAATACAAATCAAAACCTCGATGAGATACATACCCCCTCACACCAGTCAGAGTGGCTAAAATCAACAAGACAAACAACAGATGTTGGCGAGGATACAGAGAAAGGAGAACCCTCCTAAATTGTTGGTGGGAATGCAAACTGGTGCAGCCACTCTGGAAAACAGTACGGAGGGTCCTCAAGAAGTTGAAAATTGAGCTACCCTACGACCCAGCAATTGCACTCCTGGGTGTTTACCCCAAAGATACAAAAGTAGGGATCCGAAGGGGTGCGTGCACCCCGAAGTTTATAGCAGCAATGTCCACAATAGCCAAACTGTGGAAAGAGCCAAGATGTCCATCGACAGATGAATGGATAAAGAAGATGTGGTATATATACACAATGGCATATTATGCCGCCATCAAAAGGAATGAAATCTTGCCATTTGCAACGATGTGGATGGAACTAGAGGGTATTATGCTAAGTGAAATAAGTCAGTCAGAGAAAGGCAATTACCATATGATCTCACTCATATGTGGAATTTAAGAAACAAGACAGAGGATCATAGAGGAAGGCAGGGAAAACTGAAACAAGATGAAACCAGAGAGGGAGACAAACCATGAGAGGCTCTTACCTCTAGAAGACAAACTGAGGGTTACAGAGGGGAGGGGGTAGGGGGCTGGGGTAACTGGGTGACGGGCATGAAGGAGGGCACGTGATGTAATGAGTACTGGGTGTTACATGCAACTGATGAATCACTGACCTCTGCCTCTGAAACTAATGATACACTAGATGTTAATTGAATTTAAATTAAAATTTTTTTAAAAAATAAAAAATTTTAAAGAATAAGGAGCCACAACGTATGCAACATACTTTGAAATGGTTCTGTGATCAGGAAAAAGAATGCACGTGAATATGTATTAAGTAAACATGGCAAAATCTGTTAGATGTTGAATCTAGTTCATATGGTGCGTATCTGGTTGTGTGAAAATTTTCGTAACGGAAGATGAACAAATACGTCATGATGAACTGGAGTCTGGGCCAGGATGCCTTAATCTAATAATAGGGTCCTGTCTGAATCCGGGCCCCGGCAGGGAAACAGCAACCACCCCAGGTGCCCAAGGACAGGGGATTTAATGCAAGGGTCTGATTACTCCGGTGGTGCAGGGGCTGTGGTGAGCCCGGCCAGAAGCTGCTGGCCTGGGGGCTGCAGGTCGATGGACAAGGGGACAGGGCCCTCCGGCAGGAGCCGGTCATACGGATGCTGCATGCAGCACGGCGGAAGGGAGAGAAACGCCCATCTTTGCCCTCCTGGCCACCAAGGCTGGCTGGGCAGCCTGGGACGGTCCTCGTGCAGGGCAGACAGGTGAGAATCAGTCTGAAGGTACGTGGGCAGCACCAGCCAGCCCTTCGGTTCTCGTGCCTCACCCACAGTTAATGACCGAGACATAACCTAGTGCACCTACCTGACCTGAGGGGCGTATCGTGGGATGCTCTGCGCCTCTCCACGGCCCACACGGCCTTGCTCTCCAGGGGAAGCAGAGCCCCTCCTCTAGGACAGGGTCAGTCCTTCATGACTTTGTGCAGTGGATGCACCGCGGCTTGTCACACAAAGTGGGGGCGCCAGAGGGGGAGGGGGCCCTCCGCCTCCCTGTTCTGTATGGAGTCGCAAGGCCCTACTTGGCATTGATCCCCTCTTCCGTCGCCCGGGCCTTGGTTCCTGGCCCTCAGCCAGCACCTTGGCTGGTTGGGTGACCTTAGCTTCCCTTCCAGAAAGTCTGAGACCTTAATAGTCTTGGTTTTAGAAGACTTCCCTTGTTTTCTCCTCTTACAGTTGAGCCTGAAAGTACTGAGTACCAAGAGGTGCCCAGTGAATACGCTAGGTTACACATCGATGTCCCTGTCCGCCTGCACGCTAGCCACCCAGTTGCCTCACGGTGATTGGAGTCCGTCGCACCAGCCAGTGTAGTAACCCTGTCCCTCTGATTCAGGGGACAGTCTCCACTGGTTGTTCAAAGGGGCCATTGTCATCTGGGGGAAGCAGTCCTCCCTTGGACAGCAGAGCCCAGCGTCCTAGGATGGGAAGCAGAAGCTCCTCGGGCGTCTTTTGGCACGAAGTATCAGGGGCCATGCCTGTCTCACCCACAGGCTCCCGGGCTGACGCGTCCCGGCTGTGGGAGGAACGGCTCCAGGAGTGTCTTGAGCAGGCGGGCCTTTCCACTGTCTGCTGGTGAGCTACTCCGGGTGATGGATGCCACGCTGACTGAGAAGCGGTGATGGTGAGTAAGAATTTGGGAGGGCCACAAATGAGCTTTGGGCAGGAAAAGCAAATCCATGTCCCACACAGAACTGGACAGAGGCACAGGCACAACTGAGCAGGAGGAATTCATGCAGTTTACTTTTGTGTACCTGACCCGCTTGAGTCTCGTGTCCTGTCCGTTTTCAGCACGTCTCCAGCACAGCTGAGTGCATCCGTTCAGTTCTCACACTACCTGGGGTTGGCACGACTCAGTCCCACAGACTGCCCCACCTTAGACACTAGCCGTAAGTGGGGCCCCTGTGCCTGGCCAACTGCAAATATGGGTGTTTCCACAACCTCTCCCTGCAGTTTGGGGATTGCCTGGAACGGGAAGTGCTGTCACTGGTTTGGTATGAAGGACACAGCTCAGGAGCTGCCGAACGGAGGCGATGCACAGGACAGGCTTGGGGGCAGAGCACGGAGCTTGTCTGCCCCCTGCGGTGTGGCACCCCACTTAGCACAGCAGGGGTTCACCGACCCGGAAGACCCCCAAACCTCGCTCAGGATTGTATCAGGGCTTCACGATGTCGTCGTGATTATTTGCCACATGATCGAAGTCCATCTCCAGCCCCCATCCCGAAGTTCTCTGGGGACCCCACTGTGCGTCCACTGGGTGAAGAACTCCGGTGTGGTCGAGGGGGGCTCGTTACAACAAGAGGACGCTCCTATCAGGAAACTCCAAGGGTTTTAGGAGCTAGGAACCAACAGCGAAGACCAGATACGTGTTTTTTCATCACCCCTCACACACGTAGCACTTCGGGCGACAGGGGTCCCACTGTGCCCGCCTGTCCTCGCGGCATGATGTCAGGCAGCGCCCCGGGCAGGATGCACTGTGTGGGTTGTGCGTTGCTTCCTTGGGCAGGCGTTTGGGCTCTGCCAGGATCCAGGCATAAGTCTGGGGTTTCTCTAATGGAAACTGAGTTATCAGCAGAGGAAGACAAAGCTTTGCTTCAAGACCCTGGTGGTCCGCCCTGATGGGCCTTTAACGTGGAGCACTGTCCGGCATCCCGCGCTGGGGGCGCTGAGGGTCTGAGCCGCAGGTCTGCAGTGCTGGTCTCCCAGGAGGCTACCGGCCCGTGGCCTCCTCAGTGTGCAGACTGGGGCAGCACATCCAAATATGGTTGTGACCCAAACGCAGACAAGCCGTCCCTAGGTGTAGGCAGTGCCTCTGATCCTGGAGGGGGCAGCGTGCTGCTACTCTGCAGACCGCTCGCCCCCAGAAACTGCCGAGTGGCAGCCCCAGCTTTCCATGGGGCCTTCCTCACCATGGGGCCAGCCAGCACATATCCTGCTACTTTCTGTTCCCTAGGACCTGTTACTATGATGTTTTTAATGCAGTAGACCAAAGTCATATGGTGTCTAAACAATCAAAGACCTTAAGATAAGATTGTGACGGGCACTGGCCTCTGTCGACTGAAGCTGGACTGATTGTCTTTTCTGGTCAGTATTGAGGAAGGGGTGACAAGGCGCCTGAATATAAGCCTTTCCTCAAGTGCTGTAGCTCCTGGGCCCTTGTCAAGAGTTTGATCCCAGTGGAGAACAGGCCTGCTTAGGGCAGAACTGAGCAAACCATGAAAAGGGGTGAAGAGCATCCCACCGAGCACTGGACACGGTGCTGTCTTAGCTGCTGTAACAAAACACCATAAACTGTGTGGTTTACAGACAACAACAAAAATGTATTTCTCACAGTTGTGGAGGCTGGAGGTCCAAGATGAGTGGCAGCGTGCTGGGCTTCGGGTGAGGCCCCTCTTCAGGGAGCACACTGCTCACTGTGACTCGTGTCTTCACGCGGAGGAGGGTCGGCGGGGGGAGCAAGCTCTCGTGACTCGTAAGGCTCTGATCCCGTTCACGGAGGCTTCACCCTCATGACCCCCTGGAACCCGTGACCTCCCAAAGCTCCCTCCCACCGTCTAATTCCATCGCGTTAGAAGACAAAACTGGGTCTGAACAGATCCAAGCAACCAGAATGAGTGGTGCTGCGTTTTCTAGTCCCCTGCCTCCCCCCCGTGGTCTGTGGTCTCCTGGGACGTTCCCTCTGGCCAGTTGACAGAACAGGAAAGAACAGGTTTGTTCTGCAGATGGGTCTACGGAGCATGTTGGCATCAGCCGGGAGCGGACAGTTGGCACTCTACAACCCGGCTCACAGGTGGATTTGGGAAGATTTCCATTTGGCTTCTGCCACTTTTCAGGCCTGAGTTGCCAGGAGCGGATGCCGATGCTGAGTCTGATATGGAGGCTTGCTTCCTCACGTTACAGAGGAGGCGGTGAGTTGTCACCCTAGGACAGGTGTGAGTTTGGCTTCCCTGCCTGTGGTGCATCCATCAGCACCAGCATCCGTGGACTTGCGGAACATCCCACCCCCAGGGGCAGCTCGGCACAGCCCCGCCTCTGAGTACCAGGCCGTTCTCAAGCAAGGAAAGTGCAGGGTGAGCTCATGCTCCTAGAGCTCACTGGTCTTACCGTTGTTGGGGGAGGTCATCGAGAGGATGTGAGTGCCAGGTGACCCTTGAGCTTGACCTGGGCAATCAATCGGAGGCTCCTCACTCCCTCCCCTGTCCTTGGAATGTGTGCTCTGCCTCTTTGTTCCCACTGTGGGAGCTGTCCCAAGGACATGGCCTTGTTGAGTCCATCTGGATCGAATATGTGACTGAGTCCAGTTAAGGCGTCTATATAGACTTTTAACTGGCAGGTGGGCGTGGAGATCTACCTGTCTTATGGCTGCCCAAGACAGGCACCATAAGTAAGCTCCCTTGCTTATTCTACCTGCCACCTACCAATTTGGAGTGGTCTGCCTCATCCTTCGCCTCTTTCTCTTCTGGGTATCCATATACAGGGGCCAGTTTGAGAACTAACATGTGTGTCCCAGCAGCTGGAAACCATTGCCTTGACCAAAGAGTGGAGTGGCCACTGAAGGCTGCCATTCAGCACCAGCCTGGAGGCACATCGTACACGTTTGAGGGAATGTCTCAAAGTGGTGTGTACCTTAAACCAACAGCACCTAAACCTCCCTTACAGCCAGACTGGGAATCTGAATCAAGAGGCAGACCCCTTCATTACGTTTGCGAGTTGAATTCCTTAGGTTCCTTTTTTTTTTTCTAATTTATTTTTATTTTTATATTTTATTTAATTTAAAAAATTTTAAGTCATTTCCGTGCCCAACATGGCACTTGAACTCACAACCCCAAGATCAAGAGTGGCATGCCCTACTGACTAAGCCAGCCAGGTGCTCCTACTTTTTATTTTTTGATGGAATAAAATGTTCTTAGCTTATGCTTTTATTTCTAATGCATTTTCATTAATTTTTTAATTTTACTTTAAAAAATTTTTTTTTATTTTTTACTTTTTTTTTTTTTTAATTAAGTAGGCTTCATGCCCAATGTGGGACTTGAACTCATGACCCTGGGATCAAGAGTTGCATGCTTTACCAACTGAGCCAGCCAGGTGCCTGCCGCTTTATTTATTTATTTATTTTAAAGATTTTATTTTTAAGTAATCTTTACACCCAACATGGGGCTCGGAACTCACAGCGCCAAGATCAAGATTTGCAGACTCCACTGCTTGAGCCAGCCAGGTGCCCCCTGTATTTTTATTTTTAATTGAAGTATAGTTGGCATGAAATGTGATACCAGTTTTGGGTGTACAACGTCGTGACTCCACAAGTTTATACATTTCACCATGGTGTCGTCACCCATGTGGAATCTAAAAAACAAACCAAACAGCAGAGCCGTCTTCTTGTAGATCTGTTCTCCTCGTGCCCCTTTACAACTGCTCACCACCCAGAGTTCTGGGCCAGATGCCAGGCCCGTGCTGCCTGGCATACGGTATCTGTCTCTTCTCTGTATGACTTACGTCACTTAGCATAATATCCTCTAGCCCTATCCACGTTGTGGCGAATGGCCAGATTTTGTTCTTTTTTAATGGCCACGTGATACTCCTCTGTATGCATTTACCACCTCTTCTTTATCCATTCATCCACTGATGGCCACTGGGCGGCTTCCGTATCTTGGCTATTGTAGATACTGCCACTGTGAACATATGGGTGCAGATATCTTTTTGAGTTAGTGTTTTAATTCTTTAGCTTCTTAACCACAGTTAAGCAAAGGAGTACCAAGACGCACCACAGGGATCACCTGGGTTCCACATATTCTTCCCCATCGTGTAATTAATGTAAGAGCAGTCATACCTTCTCCACTGCCAAGACAGTGACTCCTCCTTTTGACTCCCCAGTTTCCAGACCTCCATAGTTTGCAATCCAGTGAACAGTTGATATGTTCACAGGTGAGTGTCCTTTTTGGGGGCCAGGACCTCTAACCCTGCAGTCTGAACTTGGGAAGACAGGAAGTGCAGGGTCCCTCGGTGGAACCACTGGGGGCAATGGTGAGTGGGACCACTCCTGTTTCCGCCCCTTGGGTCTCAGCTCATGCATCCTTCCCACTGGGAACACAGTGCTATATAATGGTCTGAAGGGCACCCTGGCTTTGCAGGATCTTAGTCCCAACTTTGGCACTTCAGCTGTGCTTCTGGCTGGCTGTCCCAGTGCTCTGTTGAGCAGCAGACCCCGTGCTCACTGCCCGTCCTTTGCTGTTGGTGCATCCTGTCTCCTATGATGTCATATGGGTCCTGTGCCAATGGAACAGACACTCCCGTAAGCCCTTGCTGGCTGGTACTTGTGGGCAGGAAGGCCAAACTGATACAGAGAATATGGATCTATTCCTGTGAAAATGAACTGCTGGCTCTTCCCGGATGGAAGAGTTCCAACATGGGAAATTCTCAGTGTACGTAAGGAGCCCTCATGGGAGCTCAGCATTGGTCTTTAGCTGGCAGGTGGGACATCCAGTGGCAGCTAGTGGCTAGATGAGCCTTGGTCAGAGAACTCACACTGCTGGGCCCAGGCATGGCCTCCGCTCCTGTGCCCATCGTGCCAGAACTAGGGTTGCCAATGAGAACTGCCGTCCAGCGTCAGCTGGCTGAGGCATTCTGTCTACTGGGCTGTTCAGTACTTCTTTCATGGATGCTCTCTGGGCATTAACATTTTATACAACGACCATCCCACTTGGTGGGAGTCCATATATATTCTCACCTTGGTTTGCTTGTTACAATTAAAAAAAAAAAAGATGAATGACTAAGAGCTTTGCCTTTTGGGAGGATATACCCTTACCCCTGTCCTACATGCTGTCTGTTTTCATTTCGAACTCACATACCAAGCCAGCCATTTAGGAACCAAGCTCGAGATGTTTGCTCCTTTGTCGGTTGGTCGTAAATGTTTCCCCGGATGTAATAGGTGTGGAATGATAGATGGCTCTGAAAGAACAGCAGTGGGTGCCACGCGGGTCTGGGCTGCCTGTTCTGTACTCACTCGTGACTTCTGTATGTTCTCATTCTGAGTCTTGAGACTTCCATCTTATGATGGGTTATTGCTGGGCCCAGCTGACTTTAGGACTTCCCAAGTTTGATGGCCCATCTCACAATGGGCGATTTTGGCTGCAGGGTGACTCCAGTGCCCCAAGGTCAGGTGCTCCATGTCTATCAGCACAACAGCAAACCAGGGTATTTTTTCCCCAAAAAGACATATAAATTCTCTGCTCCAAGTGGTATGGTAGAACCTCAGGGTCCTGAACTGTGAATCTCCTACTGGGGCATGACAGAAACTCCATGTTGCATTGTTCCCTGCCACCAATAACCCCCATGCCACCTGCTAGACCCTCTGGCTCAGGCAGCAGAACCTGACCTATTATGGCCTCCATTAGTTACCTGCCCCCCTTATGGACCACTCTAACAGGATACCTTGATGAGGATCCAAATATGTAGATATCAAAGTTCTCGGCTCTTCTCAAAGCTGACAGTTTTCCAAATCACTCAATATTTGAGTCAGAGCTGGATTCCTAGGTGTGGAACATGCTGCTTCCAGAACCAGAAGAGGTCCAACAATGTC
The DNA here is from genome assembly GCF_054177405.1 of Leptonychotes weddellii. Taxonomy (NCBI): domain Eukaryota; kingdom Metazoa; phylum Chordata; class Mammalia; order Carnivora; family Phocidae; genus Leptonychotes; species Leptonychotes weddellii. The sequence goes on from NC_138369.1 coordinate 192,322,455, forward strand.
TTGCTTTCTAATTGTTGAAGGTGCCGGATGCAATAATTGTCTTTTAGTTTTGGAAAGCTGCCCTGTGGGACACTGCTGACCACTGGATCCCTAAAAATATGACGGATGTAGCAGGCGCCTGAATCTTCATGGGGCTTATTATTTCCTCTCTGGAGTATCTGTATCTTACCAAGGTCTCCAACATCTTCACCTCTTGCTCATCTGGCTGATGAACATGTTGTTATGGATGTAATGGGACAATGCAATTGTCAACAAAGCCTTCAGGCAAAACTATATTTGTTCCACGTGTCCCACAATCTGGGGGCCAACATCATCTGCCAGACATGTGCGTAAATGAGTCACCAAGAGAGATGCTTCTTGCTGTTTTTTTTTTTTATTCTTATGTTAATCCCCATACATTACATCATTAGTTCTAGATGAAGTGTTCCATGATTCATTGTTTGTGCATAACACCCAGTGCTCCATGCAGAACGTGCCCTCCTCAATACCCACCACCAGGCTAACCCACCCCCCCACCCCCCTCCCCTCTAGAACCCCCAGCCTGTTTTTCAGAGTCCATCGTCTCTCATGGTTCGTCTACCCCTCCGATTTCCCCCGCTTCATTCTTCCCCTCCCACTACCTTCTTCTTCTTCTTTTTTTTTTCTTAACATATATTGCATTATTTGTGCTTCTTGCTGTTTTATCCACTAAGTGTGTAGTACTTTGTTATGCGGCACTAGATACCCCATCATGCTAGCGGCATCCCTTCAGCAAGTTCACACCCAGTCTTTGTTCAGGTCCTAAACCCCATATCTCAGAAGATTGCTTATAAGCCAATAAACTCTTCTACCCAGTTTTATTTTTT
>NC_138369.1:192323799-192384540 GCF_054177405.1 Leptonychotes weddellii
AAGTTGAGAGAATCATACATACCCATGTACCTACCACTTGATTAAGATTTTCTTTTTTTAAGATTTTTTATTTATTTATTTGACAGAGACAGAGACAGCGAGAGCAGGAACACAAGCAGGGGGAGTGGGAGAGGGAGAAGCAGGCCTCCCGCCGAGTGGGGAGCCCGATGTGGGGCTCGACCCCAGGACCCCGGGATCATGACCCGAGCCGAAGGCAGCCGCTTAACGACTGAGCCACCCAGGTGCCCCGATTAAGATTTTCTCATACTAGCTTCAGATCTTTTGCAAAGAACCATTACAGAGACCGTGTAGGCCACACTCACTCTGATTCTAGTCCCCTTCCCCCGGCCTCCCTCCTGAACTTGGTGTTGGATCATTGTATTGCATTTCCATATATCCTTAAACAGTCTAGAGTGCTGTCTTGCATGGTTTAAAACTTTACATAAATCGTCTGGATGGGTCCTTCTGAAACTTGCTTTTAATCTCAACATTATGTTGTTAGAATTATGGTAATGATTATGTTAATACCTATAGCTCTGACTCATTCTAACTGACGGCTTTGTGGCAGTCTTACATGATGACACCATGGTGTATTAATTTTTTCCCGAGTGTATATTTTTTAAATTAGTGAACTATTTTTTAGAGCAGTTTTAGGTTCACAGCCAAATTGTGTGGAAAGCACGGAGCGTTCCTGTGCACCCCTCTTCCCACATGTGCACGGCCCCCGCACTATCACAGCGTGAACCCACGCTGGCACCTCATCCTCCTGGCTCTGTAAGTTGCCTTACGGTGTTGTATATTCTGTGGGTTTTGACATATGTTTAATGACATACACCCACTATTTACCATGCAGTCCTGAGTGTCTTTTCTGATGACCCATCTGCAAAATTGGCACCAGCATCGCCCCATCGTCCACGTGGAGGAGGGTTCTCCTCAGCCCAGGAGCGCACACGCAAGTCAGCACGGGGAAGAGCTCAGGAAGAGGGGTGGAGAGCACCTTCGGTCCGGTCATGCTCAAATGATGGCTGCTGGAGGGAAGCACAGGGTCGGAGTGGGCTCAGTTTTGGAGTAAGTGGACCCAGGGCAGGTCAGGGCAGGTTTGAATCTCACCATCAGCTTACCCTGGCCTCAGCTTCTCTCTTACTCTGTAGGTCAGTGTGCCACTGGTAGACCATGGGCATATAGAAATGGTCATTCAGGTTCTCTAGGCAGCCACATTGTTAGGGTAGATCTGACATTGTTGACCTAGAGATGCGCGCCCTTCCCAGAGTGACTCAAGGGAGTACGTGTTCTTCATGGGAGCATAGCAGCTCTAAAGACCCCCCACACATAGTTTTTATTGGTCTCTCATTGTAACGCATTTATTGGTAGTTCCCCCAGAATCGTGTCATGATCCTTGGAACCTGTGAGCATTGCCATATTTGGAGAAAGGGTCTTTGTAGATGTGACTGAGGATCTTGAGATGAGTTACCTGGATTTTTGGGTGGAACTTACGTGCCATCAAAGGTGTTTTTAGAGAAGAGAGGCAGAGGGCGGTGGGGTGCATACAAATGGACGGGGAGAGGCGGCGAGGGGCACCGAGGCAGGCACTGGAGGGATGTGGCCCCACGTCGGGGAAGCTGCAGGAGCCCAGGAATGGATTCTCCCCTAGAGTCTTCAGAGTTAGTGCGGCCTTTTTGTCTCCTGATTCTGGCTCAGTGAAACCGACTTTGGACTTCTCGCCCCCAGAACTATGAGTGAATAAATTTTCCTTGATTTAAGCCACCAGGCTTGTGGTAATTTGTTACAGCAGCTACAGGACATGAATCCGCTCACCTCAAGGTCTGCAGCATACTTAGAGAAGATGTTTTCTTTTTATTTTTTGTTCCATATTACCTCTTCGTGAATTATATTGGAGGTCTGAAATATGTTTGTTTTTTCCTTTATGGTTCGTAATCTTTGTGTCCTATGTAAGAGTTCTTTCCCTACCTCATGGCCACGAAGATATTCTTTTGTATTATTTTTAAGAGCTTTATTGATCTATCTTTCACATTGAGATGCATAATCCATCTGGAATTGAATTTTGTGAGAAGAGAGTCATTTCATTTCTGTTTCATGTGGATACTCAGTTGACCGGCGTATTTGTGGAAAAGGCCGTCTTCCCCTGCTGCTCAGGACGGATGGCTGCCTGGTTGCTCTCTTTGTCCATCTTAGCGTCGTACTGAGCTCCGTACTGAGCCTCATGGTATGCCCGTGTCTGGTCAAGTCTGCCCCTTTTTATTTCTCAAGTTTCATTTGCCAATCTTGGCCCTTTGCATTTTTCCATATACATTTTAGCATCAGCTTGTCTATTTCTACACACACACACAAAACCCTGCAAGAGTTTTGATTATAGTTACTCAGACTCTAAAGGTCCAACTGGACAGAAATGACATCGTTATGGTATTGAGTGTGCAGGTCCATGAACATGCTGCATCACTTCATTTCTTTAGGTCTTTTAAACTTTACCTCAGTAGTGCTTTTAGTTTATTTACTTATGAGACAGAGAAAGTGAGCACGAGTGGGGGGAGGGCAGAGAGAGAGGGAGAAGTAGCCTCCCCACTGAGCGTGCGGAACCCATATGGGGCTCGATCCCACGACCCCCCCCACGACTTTGCCTCAGGTCAGACACTTAACCAACTGAGCCACCCAGGTGCCCTGTGTTTTTAGTTTCTGTTTAAAGGTCATATATATCTTTCATTAAATTTATTCCTGGATTTGAGATACAGAACTTTTCAGGCATTGAATTTACTTTTTTTTTTTTTAAATCACAGTCCTGCTTTTTAATTCCTTGAACATATTGATCATGGTTATTTTAAAGTGCCATTATGTGGATTCCCTGTCTGTATCTTTCTATTATCTGTTGGTTTTCATGGGTTGTAGTCATAGCTTCCTGTTGCCTATAGGCCAGACACTGTAGACGTAGCAATGATTTCTGACTCTAGATGTTTCTGTGTTTCTCCATAAAGGGTTTACTTTTGCTTCTGGCAGGTGGATGGACTGGGGGTGCATCTTTAATGTGCACATGCCTAACAGTGGGACATCAGACTATGTGAGGCAAAAACAAGTAGAATTGCAAAGGAAAACAGATGATTCCACTATCATAGTGGGAGACTTCAACACCCCTCTACCAGAAAAGGACCCAGCAGGCAGAAAATCAGTAAGGACACAGTTGAATTCAACAGCATCATCTATCCACTGGATATAATGGATATCTATAGACTGTTTTATCCAACAACAGCAGAATACACATTCTTCTCAAGCCCACATGAAGCATTCACCAAGAGAGACCACATTCTGGGCCATAAAACACATTTTCACAAATTTATTTATTTATTTATTTTAAAGATTTTTATTTATTTATTGAGAGAGATAGTGATAGAGCATGAGAGGGGGGAGAGTCAGAGGGAGAAGCAGACTCCCCACCGAGCAGGGAGCCCAATGTGGGACTCGATCCCAGGACTCCAGGATCATGACCTGAGCCGAAGGCAGTCGCTTAACCAACTGAGCCACCCAGGCGCCCACATCTTCACAAATTTAAAAGAATAGAAATCATACAATGTCTGCTCTCAAACCACAATAGGATTGAACTAAAAATCAATAATCAAGAGAACTCAAAATATGTAGAGATTAAAAAGCATGCTTCTAAATAACACAGATCAAAAGAGAAATTCTGAGATATTTTTAACTAAATGAAAATAAAAACAACTTATCTAAATTTGTGGGATGCAGCAAAAGCAGTACTTAAAGGGAAACTATGGCATTAAGAAGAAAGATCAAAAGTCAGTAACTGGATGGACATTGAGGGCATTATGCCAAGTGACATAAGTTAGGCAGAGAAAGACAAATAAACCATATGATCGCACTTATATGTGGAATCTAACAAAACAAACAGAGCTCATTAATACAGAGAACACATTGGCGGTACTTGAAAGTTACTAAGAGAGTAGATCTTAAAAGTTCTCATCACAAGAAAAAAAAATGTACCTGTGTGATGATGACTGACTATCCTTAATTGTGCTCATTTCACAATACATACAAATATCAAATCGTGTTGTACACCTGAAGCTAATATAATGTTATATGTCATTATATCTCAATTTAAAAGATAGTAACCTAAGATTCTTCCCTAGGAAACTACAAAAGGAAGAGCAGATTAAATAAAAAGTAAATAAAATAAAAGAAAGAATAAGAATTAGAGCAGAAATCAATGAAACTGAAAATCAGAAATCAATAGAAAACCTGGTTCTTTGATCATCTGATTTGATAGATTTGATAGACCTTTAGCCAGGCTAATTAAGAAAAAGAGAGAGAGGGGCGCCTGGGTGGCTCAGTCGGTTAAGTGTCTGCCTTCGGCTCAGGTCATGATCCCAGGGTCCTGGGATCCAGCCCCACATCGGGCTCCTTGCTCAGTGGGGAGCCTGCTTCTTCCTCTCCTGCTCCCCCTGCTTGTGCGTGTGCTCTCTCTCTCTCTGTCAAATAAATAAATAAAATCGTAAAAAAAAAAGAGAGAGGGAGAGAGGACACAAATGACTAATATCACAAATGAAAGGAGAAATCATACAGATCCTTTGGAACATCTGTATGAGAAATAGATCCTAAAGGATAATGAAGGAATACTATGAACAACTCTGTGCCCCCGAATTTGATAACCTAGATGAAAAAGATCAACTTCTTGAAAGATACAATCTGTCAAACTCACACAAGAAGAAATAAACAATCTGAACAGGCCTATATCTAATAAAGAAATTCAATCAGTAATTAATTATCTTTCAAAATAGAAAGCACTAGGCTCAGTGGGGTTCATTGGGGGAATTCTACCAAACACTTAAGGAAGAGAGAATACCAGTTCTCTGTAGTCCCTTTCATAGAATAGAAGCAGAGGGAATGCCTCATTCTATCAGGCCCCATTACCCTGATACCAAAACCAAAGGCATTACAAGAAGACAAAACTACAGGCCAATACCTCTCATGAATATAGATGCAAAAGTTCTCAAAATATTAGCAAATTGAATCCAACAATGTATAAAAAAATTATATACTATATCTAAGCAGGATATATCCCAGGTCTGTAAGGCTGGTTCAGCATTTGAAAATCAGTTAGTTAATGGAAAATCCATCACAACAACAAGCTAAAGAAAGAAAATCATATGATCATATCAAAGATGCAGAAAAAGTGTTTGGCAAAACCCAACACCCATTCACGATAAAACTCTGAGTAAACTAGGAATAGAGGGGGACTTCCTCAAGTTGATAAAGCAGAATATAAGACACCCGCAACTAACATCATACTTAATGGGGAAGAACTCAAAGCTTTCCCTGTAAGAACAGATATAAGGCAAGGATGACCCCTCTCACCATTCATTGTCAACATTGTAGTGGAAATTCTAGCTAATACAATCAGATAAGAAAAGGAAATAAAAGGTATATAGATTGTGAAGGAAGAAATAAAACTCCTTGTTTACAGGTAACGTGGCTGTCTGTGTAGAAAATCCAAAAGAGGGGTGCCTGGGTGGCTCAGTTGGTTAAGCGGCTGCGTTCGGCTCAGGTCATGACCCCAGGGTCCTGGGATCGAGCCCCACGTAGGGCTCTCTGCTCAGCAGAGAGCCTGCTTCTCCCTTTCCCTCTGCCTGCCACTCTGCCTACTTGTGCTCTCTATCTCTCTGTCAAATAAATAAATAAATAATATCTTAAAAAAAAAATCCAAAAGAATTAACAAGCCCTCCTTCCCACCAAAACTAATATACACAGTTATAGCAGGGTTGCATGACGCAAGGTTAATATGCAAAAGTCAATCACTTGCCCATATACCAGCCCTGAACAAGTGGAATTTGAAGTTAAAAACACAATACCATTTACATTAGCACCCCCCCAAATTAAATACTTAGGTATAAATCAAACAGAATATGTACAAGATCTATATGAGGAAAACTACAAAATATTGATGAAAGAAATCAAAGAACTAAATAAGTGGAGAGGTATTGTGTTCATGGATAGGAAGACAATATTGTCAAGATGTCAGTTTTTCCCAAGTTGATCAATAGATTAAATGCAGTCCCAATCAAAATATCAGCAAGTTATTTTGTGCATATTGACAAACTGGTTCTAAAGTTTATAGGGAGAGGCAAAAGACCCAGAATAGCAACACAATTTTGAAGGAAATGAACAAAGAAGACTGACACTCTGATTTCAGGACTTACTATGAAGCTACAGTAATCAAGACAGTGTGGTGTTGTCAACAGGACAAATAGATCAGTGGAGCAGAACAGAGAAGCCAGAAATAGATCCACATAAATATAGCCAGTTGATTTTTGACAGAAGGACAAAGGCAATACAGTGGAACAAAGATGGTCTTTCCAACAAATGGTGCTGCAACAACTGGACATGCACAGGCAAAAAAGTGAACCTAGGTATGAACCCCTCACAAAAAGTTAACTCAAAGTGGACCTCATCCCTAAATGTAAGAATGTAGAACTGTAAAACTAGAAGATAAATAGAAGATAGCATAGAAGAAAACCTAGATGACCTTAGGTATGGTGATGACTTCTAGATACAACACCAAAGGCACAGTCCATGACATAAATAATAAACACTCTGTTAAAAATAAAAACTTCTGCTCTGCAAAAGACAATGTTAAGAGTAAGAGAAGACAAGCCATTGACTGGGAGAAAATATTTACCAAAAAACACATCTGTTGATAAAGGACTGTTACCCAAACACACAAAACTCTTAAAACTCAACAGTAAGGAAACAAACAACCTGATGGAAAAATGGTCCAAAGACCTTAACAGACGCCTCACCAGAGAAGACATACAGATGGCAAATAAGCATATGAAAAGATGCTCCACGTCATAGGTCCTCGGGGAGATGAACTCGGCTGCACACCTACGAGAACAGCCACAATCCAGAACACGGACACCGGCAAGCGCTGGGGAGGACGTGGAGCGACCGGAGCGCTCATTCATGGCTGCTGGGGAAGCAGACGGGGCAGCCACCCTGGAAGGCCATTCGGTGGTCTCTCACAAAACGAAACGTGCTCTTCCCATACGACCCAGCAATCACGCTCCCTGATGTTTCCCCAAAGGAGATGAGCACACACGTCCACACAAAACCCGCACACAGTTGTTTACAGAAAATTTGGAAGCAAACAAGATGTCCCTCAGTAGGTGAACAGATAAATAAATTGGTCCATCCAGTCAATGGATATTATTCAACACTAAAAAGAAATGAGCTGTCAAGCCAAGAAAAGACATGGAAGAAACTTAAGTGCATTAAGTGAAGTCAATCTGGAAAGGTTATTGTATGATTACAACTCCATGACATTCTGGAAAACTGTGGAGACAGTAGAAAGATCAGTGGTTGCCAGGGATTGGGGAGTGAGGGAAGGATGAATAGGCAGAGCACAGAGGATTTTTAGGGCAGTGAAAATACTCTGTATGATATCATAATGATGGATATGTTATTATCCATTTGTCCAAACTCATAAAATGTACAACACCAAGAATGAACCATAACTAAACTTTGGGTAATTAGTATGTATCCATATAGTTCGTCAATTGAAACAAAGCACACCACTCTGGTGGAGGATATTCATAATGGGGGAGGCTGTGCATGTGTTAGGACAGAGAGTGTACAGGAATTCTCTGTACCTTGCCCTCAATTTTGCTGTGGACCTGAGACTGCTCTAAAAAAGGAAAAAAAAAATACATATATATATAGCTTTAAGTAAAATAAAAGATAGAAGGGGAAAAAATGCCAACCTTCTGGAAAGTAAATCTGCATGCCCAGATGGTTTCACTGACAAATTTTATCACTTAAAAAAGAAATAACACCAATTTTATATAGTCTGTCCCATGTATTTTTAACTTTTTATTTTGAAATAATTTTAGTTTCATAAGTTGCAGAAATAGTATATAGAATTCATTCAGTTTTCTGCAATAACATTTTATATAACCAGAGTACATTATCAAACTATTTTCCATATATTTTTAATTACAGTTATTGTGCTAAAAATGTAAAGAATTCAGAAGTGTATGAAGTAAAAACTTTCTCACACCCACCTCAAGCTAAATAAATCATTATTAATAATTTGTTGGGCACCCTTCCAGACATTTCTTGCACACACAGAAATATATACACTTACACACATGCATAGTTTTATCTATTTGTTACCAGAATTAAATCATTCTTTATGTATATAGTTTTCAACTTGCTACTTTTACCCAGTAGTATATCATGAATCTATGTAAGTGATAACCATCCCCTACCTTCCAAATACCAGGGTATTGTTTTAGGACCAACAGTGTTATGTAGTAATGATGTATGGCCTCATATTTTCTTCCTTTTTTTTTTTGATGGACAATTAGGTTGTCTCCCATTATTTGTTGGCCATTTCCATGAAGACACACTTCCTGTCTTATTCCTGGCCACATCACAAATATGATGTCCTTGTTGCTGTGGCCTTAAGGAGTTATTGAATGCTTTTGAGAATAGGCTTTTAGGAACTGTGGTGTCTGGGTTGGGATTTGGAGATATTTTTTGCGATTTTGCCTTTGGAACCCTAAATGACTTTGGTTTGTAGCAGTGGAGATCAACCTGAGCCACATACCGTAGCCCTGCCTGGAGGGCTGGTCAGAACAGCTAGCAGCCCACAGACCACCAGAGAAGGGTGGGCCCTGGCATCTTCCCAGAGTCCCCCAGGCACCTGGGTGCACAGCCAGGGGCGAGCTTTATCCTGACCGAGATTCCCTAAGGCGGTCGGGTCAGGAAGACTCCAGTTTTGTGTAGACAACTGGGGAGTTTGGCTCTGCTGTTTGTCTCTTGAGTGTTTACTGAACTTGGGTTCAGAAAATTTGGATTTGAGTCCCTTTTCTATTAGCTTATTGGTTTTGTGTCTGCACTGTCTTTTGGAATTCCACCTTGCTCTCTGTGTGGGGAGAAGTTTGCATTCAGTGGCGTGTTGGGTCAGTGTCTAAGTTGGATGTAACAAATACGGCAACTGGTTACACATGAAGATGCGTAGCTTGGTTATGTTCCGCTGGTTCAGTGAGAAGACACAAGACCACTTTTGCAATATCACAGGCATGAAGCAGGGAGCTAACGTTTCATTTCTGAACGCTCCCTGGCACCTTCACCTTGGAAATGTTCATTTGAAATGGGAACCAAAGAAGAAGCTGTCTCTAGGAAATGAATACTTAACTTTTAAATATCCTGGAAAATCAGTGCTCTGCTTTTAAATAGGGGTTTATCAGTTTTCGTGTCATGTAACTATATAGTTTTCATTTCAATTTGTCTTAATTACATATTTTCATATATTTCAGAAGAAGCATAATTTTTTAGTAGATACTGCTTTAAAAAAATACATGTGCTTTAAAGTTGTTCACAAGTTAAACATTAAGAAGCTAAATTCTATAGGGATGCCTTGGTGGCATAACCATCTGCTTTCGGCTCAGGTCATGATCCCCGGGTCCTGGGATTGAGTCCTGCATCCGGCTCCTTGCTCAGCAGGAAGACTGCTTCTCCCTCTGCCTGCCACTCCCCCTGCTTGTGCTCTCTCTCTCTCTCTATCTCTCTGACAAATAAATAAAATCTTAAAAAAAAAAAAAAAAAGCAGCTAAATCCTACAATCCTATCCTGGCCCGGCTTGGTGTCTGTGAGTGTGCAGTGAGGGGGTAGGGCAAGGACAGTGCACCCCAAGGGCCCTGGCTGGTAGTAGCGGATTAGTGTGCTCACTGCGTCATGGACTGGCTGATGTTAAAAATGGAGTGCTTAGCAGAAAAAAATAGAGTGAGATTTGCAATATCATGCCATTCAGGTAAAGCACAAATACATGGACACAAAGCAGTGTACATTCTGCAGAACAAATTCAAATTAAAAGACTAGTTTGCTGTAGGGGTGGTGGGGGAATAAAGTAGGGACAGAGGGGCTAATCAATTGCAGGGTAGGTGAGATACACAAGAGAGGCTTGGCAGGGAGGGCTGGCTGAAGGAACTGGGGTTAAAGCAGTGCAGACCCACTGGGAGCTTGCGGTAGTCTGGCCTGGACCAGAGCAGCCGCCTGCTGGGAGAGCAGGACCTGGTGCTCCCCGACCCCAAACTCGTCTTCTGTAGGATGGTGTATGAATGTCTCCCCAGAGACTTCCAGCGAGTCTTAACTTAGATGGGAGACATTTTGACACAACAGATCATTGTACATCAAGAGATCATGTACAGGCCATGCTTGGTGAGGCCCCCGGGGATGGCGATCCTGCCCCTCTGACTGCCAGCAATCTGGTCCTGGGCTGGTTTGGTGGGGCAGGGACTGGGAGGGGACGAGGGCTTCAAAACAGTAAGAGCTTTCTATTAAAGACAGTTTGCCCAAACAAGCTACTAGTGGAAATTGTAATATATATATTTCTGGTCTAAATAAAGTCTCGAAGACACGACAGATTCCCGTTGAGCATGCCAAGTTCTCTCTAGGAAACAGATGTGCACATAGCTTGAGAAGTGTTTCCATGAAGACACACTTCCTGTCTTATTCCTGGCTGCTTTAATTCGTTTTTAGGCTGTTCTTCTTTATGATCATTTGTCAGAACAGCAGTCCCTGTTCCCGAGTCCTTGTCCAGGGATGCACTGTGGCCTTACACCAGGACTTGCACGCGTGAGTCCGCACGGGACTCGCTTGGCGATCTTGGGAAAATGCAGGCTCAGCTTCATTCTGGGGGATGGCCTCAGAGTCTGCTTCTCTTTCTTTGTTTTTAACTTTAAAAATTTTTATTAAATTTTTTTAGAATCTGCAATTCTGACAGGCTCTTAGGGGATGCTGATCACAATTTTTTAAACATCAAAGTATTATTTACATACAATAAAATCCACTCTTCCTGGTGTGTAGTTCTGTTGGGTTTTGACAAACACATATGGTCATGGGCCACCACCACCGTCAAAACAGAACGGCTTCATTACCCCCGAAAATCCCCTCATCCGCCATTGTGGTCAGCCCTTCCCGCACCCCCATCTCTTGGCAACTACCATCTGCTCTGTCCCTATGGTTTTATCTTTTCCAGGATGTCCTATAAATGGAGTAATTCGGTTTGTAGCCCTTTGAGCCAGGCTGCTTTCACTTAGGAAGCTCTGTCCAAATTGTACATATCAGTTTGTTCCTTTTTTCTGCTGAAGAGTATTCTGTTGTGTGGGTGTACGGCGATATTAGTGTTTCCAGTTTCTCCATTATGAATTATTTTTTCATTCAAAAACTTTGGAACTTTGGAGGAAATATAATCATCTTTTGCCACTGTCGTTTTAGGTGACATCACTCAAAAAGGATATGAAAAGAAACGGGCAAAGCTGCTTGCACGCTATATCCCACTTATTCAAGGTAAAGTCAGCACGCTCAACTGTTTTGTAACAGTCAATTTTCTCACCAAACTTGACCTAAATATGGATTTTAGAGTTTTACATTGGTATGTTTCATATTTTATTAAGGAGGACTGGGCAACGTGTCTAGTATTAAATAATAAAATCCAAATCCAACGTATCTAATATTAAATAATATAATCCACAGGTTATAATTTATAGCTTGGGTTTGGTATAGATCTCATTTCCAAATAGGATTTATTATATTTTTATGATTATAGAATACAGTTCTTTCTGTGATTATAGTAAGGAACATCCCCTTACTTAGGTTCAGAACAAATGTTGTAAAGTGTCAATTCTTCCTACCTTAAATTGATCTGCAGAGCTAACACACTTGTCATTTCAACAGGTTTTTTTTGGTGGAATTTAACAAGCTAATTCTAAAATTTACGTATAAGTTTAAAGGGCCAAGGGGTTCAAAATGTGCTCAAAAAGGAAGAATGAGGTGGGAAGATGTGCCCTCCCAGGATAAGAAGAATTACTCTCATGCTCTCGTCGTGAAGACGGCCTGGTTTGGAGTAAGGGCAGGCAGCTGGATCAAGAGCAGGCCCCGGAGCCCAGATGCAGACGCACATGTGTGTGCAGACGTGGCCTGGGGAGGGGGGCAGCGTTGCAGGGATGGTGCTGCCACAGCTCCCTGTCCTCATAGAAGATCTGTGTCACTGGACACAACAGTGTCCGGCACAGAAGGGCCAATGAGAAAGGCAAAAGCTACGGCGTCTTAGAAGATTGTATAGGAAAACGGTCACCATCGAAAGATAGGCAGGACCTCAGGAGTCACTAAAGGGCCTGAGCTGTGACCCTAAGGGAGGGAACAGTGACTGTGCTTAAATTAACAAGGTCGTTTTATCCAAAGTCACCATAAAGAGATCAAGGGCAAGTCACACAGTGGGAAGATAATTGTAACACAAATAATTGAAAAAGAACTAGTATGCAGAACATAGACTGCAGCACTGTCCTATTTATTACCTTTTGTGATAATGGAAATGTTCTGTAACCGCTAGCCATGGATGGTCTCGAGCTCTTGAAATACGGCTAGACTGAATTTTTAATTTAATTGTAATTAATTTAAACTTAACTAGCCAGAAAGTCCCGTAACATGATTTTTCAAAAAGTGCAGGAGGAAACTGGGCTGAAGCCTTGAATCACTGTTTTGTAAGTGGGCAAGCGTACCAGCCAACAGCAAAGAAAGATGTTTAACCTCAGTGGGAATTGGAGGGATGTGGATGAAGCCCGTAACCTGCATGGGTTGTGGAGGGGATTCCAACAGTGGGGAGTGGACAGCTGGTAAAGCTGAAGAGGGGCAGCGGTGCCCAGCCACTCGCCACACAGGTGCCCGGGACAAACTCCGGGACGTTTGCACCCTGTCCTCTCTGTGCACAGCAGTGTTTATTGGATCCCTAAACTGCCAAGAGCTCAGACGTCGAGCAGCAGAACCCCTCGGTGGGAAGCTTGAAGACCCACGCGCATCAGCAAGGATGAGTCTCATGAACGTAATGGGGAGTGAAGGAAACAATCAGAAGGAGCACAGCCACCACAGCCTAGAGAAACGTGCCGACTGTGCTCTTCAGGAGCTCGCATGGAGTTGGTGAAGAGAGACAAGGCAGTGGTTCACGAAGCCAGCACGCCGTGTCCTCGTGGAGTGAGGTGGGGACACAGGGCGCTCCTGAGGCGCCTCAGTGTCCCTTACTGCTGCCGCCGTCCCACTGGTTTCTTCCCCGGGTAATAATCTGTAAACGGAGCGCAGGGCTTATACTGCCAATATCAGGATGGTACAGTTCACAAGAGACCAACAATAAAAAGAATATGTCCCAACATTCATTAATCTCTGAGAGCCCACATGACAGATGTCACCAGTAGCTGACTAAGTGACGCCCAGTGTGGCATGCAGCCCAGGCAGGGGGAGACGCCGCTCTGCTCCGGGGGCCGCCGCCGCCGCTGCAGGACCGGGGAGCGAAGCAGGACGAACAGAGCAAACGACAGTCCTCTGCACTCAGAGGTGGTCGTGTTTGATGCCTTGGCACCACGGGGACTGCCCACTCTAATGCCTCTTAATACCTTAGGAAGAAAGTCACAGAACCTATATTAGGATCATAAAATCTACTTGAAAGAAATAGCCAAGACCCTAAAATATGAAGAAAGATACTGATTTCCTAAATGGAAATCTTAATTTCCAAATTAATCTGTGGACCTTATGTAGTCCAGTCTGACTACCACTGGCTGGTTTTTAAAGTTTCCAAACCTGGGATTGGAAATAATAACCCATTTGAAGGGGAAAGTTTCCGAGAGTAGCCAGTACATCTCTGGGAGAGACTACTAGTGAGAACGGCCTGGCCTCCAGCACTAAACCTGGTTGTGCCCACGTAGTCACATCAAGGGGGTGTTGGTGTTCGGGGCAGAAGAGCCAGCCGGTGGCAGGGAAGGCGGTCCAGCCAGGATGCAGGAGAGCGCCGAGGAGGAAGCCTTGTCTTATGGCTACTGCCATCCTGGCGGAGGCCGCGGAGCTGGGGTGCTCTCCTCTCTGTGTAGCATCAGCGAACAGAAGCTTCCGAAGGATCAAAGCTCGAAGTATGTTTGTGATTGTAAAATACTGTAACATTCAGGAGGATATTTGAATCACCTTTGAGTGGGGGTTGCAAGATGGGAGACCTGGGAGTTAGAAAGGAAAAGAAAGCAGGTATGATTCGTTGCCTAGAGGTGAAAGTATTTCCCAGTGGCTGAGCTGCCACCAGCCGGGCCCCAGCTCTGGGGTGCGTGCACGGGCCAGGGTCGTGACCCCAGCAGACCGGGGTTCCTGCAGCTCTTTCTCGGGAACTCATCAGCTGGATGAAATGAATAGAAATTCAAAGAAGAGGAAATGAAGATGTTCAACCCCACGAGTAGATATGGAAGTACAAATTAAAGTGAACCATTTTCCTTGTATCAGATTGGCAAAATTCTAAAAATCTTTCTAAACACCCAGTGCTGACAAGGGTGTGGGGAAATGGCACTTTCATGCATTGCTTGTGGGCATGCAAATTGCTGTAACCCTTTTAGAAAGTTATCTCTTGGTACTTGTAAAACCTAAAAATGTACCTGCTCTTTCTTGTGATAATTTCACATTGGGCTTACATTTTTGTGGAATAAACGAATCTATCTCAAAGAATAAAAGCACCCATATTTTGGAATGCAAATGTAAGGATGTCCATAGGCATGTATCCATCATGCATAAGATCCTGTGTATTCTCCATTACGAACTTTAAAGTCATTCTGTCCAGTCACAAGAAACAAGATGCCAATCACAGTGCTGACCGGTATTGCTATACTGTGTATATGCTCACATTTTGAAGAGCTAAACACTGATTTCCAGGAGTGTTCCCATCTTCTAGCTCTGTAACTGAACGCCCAACAGTGCCGTTCCTAAGCCCCAGTGATGACAGCTCTTCTGCTCACACGTCTGCAGTGTGGCTCCGGGGGCCGCTCGCCCTGTCCCCAGAGCCGAAGCTGGTGTCCTGGAGGCAGTGCTGAGTCTCCCCGGCCACTGTGGTCTCCGCTGTCCTTTCACGTGTCCTCTTGCTGCGTTGTCTCCGGGCCGCACAGGCTTGCCTCTGCCACACTGTGTCCAGCAGTGGGTTTGAGGCAGGGATAGACAGCCTTTCTTCAGGAGGTGATGAAGCCTTGGCAGACCCCACGGGGCTGGGATGCCTACTGGCTACTTGGATGAGATGTCTGGAGCCAGAGACTAAAGTGAACCTTCATCACTCTGATGAAGCATGCCGGAAGGCTTGCGTTGTGCTGTTCTCAAAGGTCAGCAGATTAGAGCTCAGACAATACCACGGATTCTGTCTCACGATCCTGTATGCTTGGGCCCCGTCCATTTACTTGCCACACTGTGCTATGGGCCTGTGTGGTCAGGGGCCATGGAGGGTGGCGGGCTGTCTGGGTGTTGGGTTTGCAGACAGCAAGCAAGCAGGCGCCCCAGGCTGAGGGCATCAGTGCCTGAGGTCTCTGCACCCAGTGCTCTGCGGCTGTCACAGTCACGTGCACCCCTCCCTCGCCACTGTCCCACGTTTCTGCCCGTGTCCAAGGGCAACTGATCACCCCAGGGACCGCTTCGTGGGATGCCTCCTGGGGAGCCGGCTGACGTCATGGACAGTGCCAGGAAAGTGACACAGCCTTTGCAGATTCAGGAAACACGCTTTTGAAGGACCTTCCCAGGAGAGTCTGCCGCAGGTGCCCACACGTGCTGTGCTCAGGGACGCTGTGTGATGGTCACCCTTTTTGCGGACGGTGGACAGTGAGGCAGGGCAGGCTGGGCACTTTCGGATAGAGAGCTGGAAGTGAGTATTCATGGCTCTGTTCCCAGCCTCCAGATCCAGGGGTCTTCTGGGCTTCAAGGGCCACTGCGGGATGCATGTGCCCAGATTATTACCGTGTGTTCTGTGTAGCAACATAGGAGGAATATGTGCTGTTTCAAATGGATTTTTCCATCATTGGAAAAGCAAATTGTTTACACAAGCTGTTCGTACAAAATTGTGTTGCAGGAGTAGATCCATCCCTACAAGCAGAGAACAGGATCCCCGCTCCCTCACAAACCACAGCCGCCATGCCCAAACAGCAGAAGCCGCGGCCCACCAGCTCCCGGGACGAGCGCTTCCGGTCAGGTAGGGACCAGAGAGGGGGTAACCCCCCCACCCCCCCGCGGTGGACTTGGCTGTAAATGGCTGCTGAAGAAAGTGTTTTCACTGAAGGATAATTGACCACATCCTGCTACTTTTCAAGAGAAAATCTAACCTTCCCACAATCACAGGATCTCTTAAGGTGACCTGTAGGGTTGGGGGTCTCTCCCCAGGGGATGCTTATAAAAACCCCCGGAGAAATTGTCCTTCCCCCCGCAATTAGTATAATTTCTTTAAACTTTTTGGTCCATTTTTCTACCTCCAGCTTTGGGGTTGGTATTCGTAATTTTTGTATGTTATGGAGCAGCTTTATTACTATAGGTGTTTTTACTATTCCTTCTTTTTCTAATTTTGGAGATTTCCTTCTAAGGAGATTTCTGCCACTCTATCCATGCTTTTATCAATATTTAAATTAGCCTGTGACATTTTATTTGAATGATCAGAATGCCCATTGAAAAGATTCATGTTTTCAGCTGTAGGTTGCATGTCAGTAGCTTTGGGGCACTCTGCTTCACCACCATGTGTGATCATACATTTCCTTTCCATTTAAGCTCTTTTGGAAAGCTTTTTTTTTTAATGATGAAAAACTTTCAACAGAGATAAAGAAATGACCATTTTGTTTAAAGAATATCTCAGAGGAATGTTAAGATTTTATGTGTTACGTTAACATGGGAGTGTGATGAAGTGACGAGAAATTTTTGATCAGATAATTTCTTACTAATTTAACATACATTTGTCACGCTGTTAATATTTTTTTCTTTTTTCTTTTTTCTTTTTTTAAGATTTTTATTAATTTATTTGACAGAGAGAGACACAGTGAGAAAGGGAACACAAGCAGGGGGAGTGGGAGAGGGAGAAGCAGGCTTCCCGCCGTGCAGGGAGCCCCATGCGGGGCTCGATCCCAGGACCCTGGGATCATGACCTGAGCCACCCAGGCACCCCTATTTTCTTTTCTGATTATATAAATAATACATGCGATATCAAATATATCAGGTTTAAGGACAAAAGTAAAATCACCTGAACTCTGAATCCTGAGACAACCACCCTCAGCATCTCACTGAGCAGGTGCACACAGACACCTGCAGGTGCATGCGGAGGGTGCATGCGACAGTTCGCACACCCACCGATGCCTGCGTGCACACACAGATACCCCGGCGCTCATGCAGGTGCACACACGCGCCCACTGATACCCACAAGCACGTGCAGATACTCGCTTGCACGCACGCACTCCATGAATGGGGTCATGGTAGAGGCCCCCTTTCTCTCCTTTTCTTCCTACTTTCCCTGCTCCCCGCCGTCCTCTGCTCCTCATCTGTTTCCATGTGACAGATGTTAATAAACTGTGAACTTCATTCTAGTTCTAATTCTTTATTTTCTGAATACAAGACCTTGACCATAACTGTGATTTGCTGGTATTTTCTCCGAGGTTTTGTCTTGTCTTTGCATTCTCTTAAAGCGGCTTTTGAAGAGGAGAAGTTTTAAATTTCATTTTATTTATTTATTTTTCATTTTTTTTTTAAAGATTTTTTTTTTTTTTAATTTATTTGACAGAGAAAGACACAGCGAGAGAGGGAACACAAACGGGGAGTGGGAGAGGGAGAAGCAGACTCCCTGCCAAGCAGGGAGCCCGATGCGGGACTCGATCCCGGGACTCCAGGATCATGACCTGGTCCGAAGGCAGTCGCTTAACCAACTGAGCCACCCAGGCGCCCTATTTATTTATTTTTTAAAAGATGTTATTTATTTATTTGAGCACATGCGCGCGTGCACACGAGAAAAAGAGAGAGAACGCAGCGGTAGGGGGAGGAGCAGAGGGAGAGGCAGAATCAGACTCCGTGCTGAACACGGAGCCCAACGTGGGGCTGATCCTACGACCCAAGATCACCCCCCAGGACGAAAGCAAAAGTGAGTCGCTTAACTGACTGAGCCACCCAGATGCCCCTGGAAATTTTTAATTTTAATGAAGTCCAACTTACCGTTTTTTTGTTTGTTTTTCTTTTTAGTGGATAATGCTTTTGTTCTTGTATCTAAAAAATCTTTGCCTCACCTAAGGTCACAAAGATTGTCACCTCTGTTTTCTTCTAGATGTTTTGTAGTTTTATATTTTAGCTTTAGGTCTATGATCCATATTTTAGTTGAGTTTAGTATTAGTTCAGGGTATGAATCAAAGCTCATTTTTTTGCATACAGATATCCACTTGCCCCCATCATTTGCTGAGAACACACTGCCTTTGCCCCTCTCTCTAGGAACACCTGCGCAGGTAGACGCGATGCTATTTCTGGACTCTGTCCTGGCCTGTTGATGTATTCGTCTATCTTTACGGCAAAACCATGTTTCAGTGATTATAGCTCAGTAATAAGTGTTGCAATCAGTAGTGCTCTTCCTCCAAGTTTTGTTGCTTTGTTCCTTATTGTTGTTCCCTTGTCTGTAATGTGACTTTTCTCCTCTGGCACTTCTAAGATTTTTCTCTTCATCGCTGGTTTTGAGTGATTTGGTTATGATGTAATGTTCTCATTGTGGCAGCCATACTTTCAGTTTCAAAGGGGAAAGAACATTTTATTGATATCATAGAAATAGAAAGAAGAAAAGAGAAATCTGCGCATAGATGAGGGAAATAGTAAGCAGTAAAGGAGGATAGGACAGAATTACATCAGATGGGGTGCTTGCAACACCCGACCTTATCAGCTGGGGAAGCCCCGTGGAGACACCCAGGGTGGAGTCCCCGCTGAGAGGCCTGGGCAGCGCGTCCTCCCTGCAGCTGAGACTTCCCACTGACCATCCCCATAAGGGCCGTATTTATAGGGCCAACGACAGGGTCTGAGGTTAAACATTGGTTCACCTACGTGCAGTTTGGAGCGAGCTGCATTTCCATGTTGTCATGTCTTTACATCTTCCAGGAGCCTGGGCTCCTGGATGTGTCTGCCTCCCGTCCCAGATTCCATTCCAGGGGGCCAGCCCAGCCTGGAGCAGCAGGGGATGCGAGGAGATGTGAGGCTAGATTTACAGCTCTTGGGGTCCAGACCAGAAGGGCCGGTTCTGACCTGGAGGCCAGCTAATGTCCACTAACCAGGCTCCCAAGGTCACTCATGCAGCACGAGTCTCACAAACAACATGCTCTAGCCGGTCTGCCTACGTGCAGGTTGGGCTGGCCCGTGATGTGGGACAAATCACAGAAACCTACATGTGCCTTGGAGTGTGTAGTTTTATGTTTCTTGGGGTTTGCTGAGCTTCTTGGATTTGTTGGCTTAGACCCCTGTTGTGCTGGTATCATGTCGATTTTTAGTCTTCTGTTGTTTTACCTGTATTCGTGATTGTGTTGGTTTCTAAGGCTGCAATAGGGTTTAAAGTGTGTGCTCACAGTTACTGCTGTGTTGTTGCAGGGCTCCTGGATTTGTCTCTCTCCCTCAAACACCTTCTTATGTCTGGGAGTATTTTTATTAGACCCTTACATTTAAATGATAATTTGGCTGAATTTGAAATTCTAGATTCAACACATTTTTCTTTAGCTACGTTGCCTTCTTGCCCCCAGTAGTTTCTGTAGAGTAATGTGAGTCTATTCCTTGATCCTTCCAAGGTGATTCAGTCTTTCTCTCTGGAAGCTTATAGAATTGTCTTGTTGTCTTTGATGTTTGTAAATTTTATTTTAATACATCTGTGTGCAGATTTTTCATCTTTCCTGATTAGCACCCTATGGGCCATTTCACTGTAAAGGTTTTAAATGCCTTAAAAACATTTTGTTGGAGAAAAATTTAAACAGGTACAAAAGTGGACTTCCTCGTGTTATTACACGTGTTATTACTCATTGTCCAGAAGCACAGCCCCAGTCATGCTCAGTCTTGATCCGTTTATCCACACCCCACCTGCGCCCTCCCTTCCCACATGATTTTGAAGCAAATCTCAGAGATGACGTTATTTCATTTAGATGTCATAATATTCTTGGTGTCTGTTTCTGAAAAGGATCATGTCCTTGTAGCTCTAAAAGATAAAAACCATTATCGCAAAATAAGTAAAAATAATTCCTTAATATCAAATATCCAAATGTTCGTATGGTTTTTAATTTTTTATTTTTATTTCAAAAAAAATTTTAAGTAAGCTCTATGCCCAACGTAGGGCTCAAACTCATACCCCAAGATCAAGAGTCCCATGCTCAACCGACTGAGCCACCCACGCGCCCCTGGGCCGGCACTTCTAGGCATTTTTAGCAGAGGGGGTACCGCATAATAGTTAAAGACAAAATATCACATGTGTTCATGCTGACACTTTCCATTCAGATCAGGAATAGAGGCTGACCTCACTTCCTTTCTGTGTTTGGATCTTCTTCCTCATGAGTGTCTTGGTTCCCAGGGATGGTAGCATCGCTGTGTGATGCAGAAAAGAGTTTGTATTTCTTTTCTTTCTTTCTTTTTTTCTTAAGTAGTGAAGCCCAACACAGGGCTTGAACTCAGGCCCCGAGATCGAGACCTGAGCTGAGGACACTTAACTGACTGAGCACCCCCAGGCGCCCCCAGAGTTTATATTTCCTGTGCATCCTTAGTAGATATCTCCAGAGGAACAGGCCAAAGGGTCTAACTATGTACTTGAAAGTCATTTGGAATAGTTTAGGCCAACAACTAGAGACAGGCTTACGTTCATTTATTTCATTTTATTTTTAATTTGGGGGATTTCTTTTTTATATAGTTTTGATTTATAACTGAAAATATTTACATGGGTCCAAATCTACAAACGAAGGAACAGTTAAAGAAATCTAGGGCCAGGGCGCCTGGGTGGCTCAGTTGGTTAAGCAACTGCCTTCGGCTCAGGTCATGATCCTGGAGTCCCTGGATCGAGTCCCGCATCGGGCTCCCTGCTCGGCGGGGAGTCTGCTTCTCCCTCTCCCATTCCCCCTGCTTGTGTTCCCTCTCTCGCTGTGTCTTTCTCTGTCAAATAAATAAATAAAATCTTTAAAAAAAAAAAAAAAGAAAAAGAAATCTAGGGCCAATGTCATAGGCCATGCTTATTTTTTTTTAATTTTTAAATTTTTAAAATTTAAAATTAATTAATTAGCATACAGTGTATTATTAGTTTCAGGGGTGGGATTTAATGATTCATCAGTTGCATACAACACCCAGTGCTCATTCCATCACGTGCCTTCCTTTATGATAGGCCATGCTGATGTCTCTTTCACATTCAATGAAAACAAATAAGATTATAAAACTTAATTTTGTTACTTCCTAAGCGATCTTGTAGAAAGTGTCTTTTCTGCTCTTGTTTTTAAATTTTTTTTTTTTTTTTAAGATTTTATTTATTTGAGAGCGAGAGAATGAGAGACAGAGAGCATGAATGAGAGGGAGGAGGGTCAGAGGGAGAAGCAGACCCCCCGCCGAGCAGGGAGCCCGATGCGGGACTCGATCCCGGGACTCCAGGATCATGACCTGAGCCGAAGGCAGTCGCTTAACCAACTGAGCCACCCAGGTGCCCCTCTGCTCTTGTTTTTATGTAGATGTTCACACGGAGGCGGTGCAAGCAGCTTTGGCCAAATACAAGGAGAGGAAGATGCCCATGCCTTCGAAAAGACGTTCTGTTCTCGTACATTCCTCGGTGGAAACCTACACGCCTCCAGGTATGGACGGACCGTTGGCTTCTGTGGGGTTCCACAGCCCTGACCTCATAGCCTTCCTTGACCCCTCTGACCTGTAGTAAAGATTTGGAAAAATTAGAGATTAGAAATATTTGTATATGTGCCATATTCCTTCCTGAAAATCTGTGGTATACACAGTGTGACTCTTAGCCGTGGGTGCTTGCTTTCTACAGGACTTTTGGGTAGATTTTAATTCTTTTACTAAGATGCTATTTATGCTTTTTAGTCAAGAGAGGAACCTAAAATCAATGTTACTGGAATACTAAAGTTCTCTGATTTAAGAATTTTAAAATTATTCTCATCTTATTAATGACTATTTACTATATTGTTACCAGGCCTTAAACAGGAGAGTATAGGCTATTAGGAGGATTTTAAAAATTTATTACTGTTTTGTTGTCATTACCTTTAGAAATGAGAACTTCTACATGGAGCTTTTCTTTAACGAAGGTGTTGTAAGCTCTGTCTCAGCACACACCCGGTGTTGGTGATGTGTGGGGCTCTGCGCTGCTTGTCTTGTTTTTGAAGTCATGAAACATGGCAACATGAGTTTTTGGTTTGATGATGTAGTGAAACCCAAACACACCAGATTTACAAGACAATTTGGTGGTTTTGGTAACAATTCCTTTCTAAAGAAAAATAAAAGTTTATATTGTTGAAAAAATATTCTAGAAATAGCTGTCAAGTTATTGTTTCTACTAAATATAACTATAGATACTACCCACTTTTTAAAAAAACCTTTTAATAACAATAAAATGCACAGTCACGGTGACTTGCTAGAACCTTAACGAACGGTTAACCCTATTGACTGAAGCAGTTGTCTTGGGGAAGGACTTGTTCTCAGAGCTCACCGCCAGCTCCCCTAGGCGGACACAGGTGGACGGGGGCGGCCTGGGTGGGCTGGGGGTGCCTCCCCTGACGGCTGCTGAGCCTTGTGTGCTGGTTGTGTGGGGCGTTCGCTCAGGTGGGCACTCAGCACCTGGGGACCCCAGCAAGGAGTGTGCTGAAGCCATTTAGGGCTTGGGGTTGCCCTCACTCCCAGCGTGTGGTGCTCCCAGACCGTCCCCTGGGGGAAGCTGGGCTTGTGAAACCCCTTCCCCACGTTCCCAGGTGGGGCTCCTTGGATCTTACAGCTGGGCAAACGCAGGCCCTTCGAGACTGAGGGCAGCCTTTGAGATGACCCCTGGGCCAGGCTGGGGCACAAAGCTTGCCGTGTGCGGGCCTGGGAGACACAGGTGCCAGTGTGGGAACTCCGCCCTCCTCCCTACTCATCCCTACATTATGCCTGTCGTCATTTTAACCACAGACACATCATCTGCCTCAGAAGATGAGGGCTCTTTACGGCGACCCGGGCGACTCACCTCCACTCCGCTCCAGAGCCATTCCAACATCGAGCCCTGGCTCGACCGGGTCATTCAGGGCTCGTCCACCTCATCCTCTGCATCCTCCACCTCATCTCACCCGGGAGGGAGACCCGCCACCGCTCCCACTGCTGCTGCCACCACGCTCACAGGCCCCGCGGCCCACGCCCACATAGGTCAGTAACGAGCGGCCACGGCCCCTCCAGGACGGGTGCCCCTGCGCCCATCAAAGCCCACCTTCTCTTTGTCATCTGGAAAGGCCATTTTGGAACAAAAGTAGTTCTTGATGCTTCTGTGGTTTGGCAGTTGCAGACCGTGTGGTTTGTTGGCCTCCCCGTGGGCCCCAGAAGTGGTGGTGTTTCTGGAATCCTATCTCCTCCTGCTCTGGAGGGGTGGGCTGGTAGAGGTGGCAAGTGTAGGGTGGACGGTCCCCAGACGTGGCCTCGGTTGCTCCTGATGGCCACCCTGAGCCTGCTGCCTCTGCGTTGTCTCCGCCTTCGCTCTTTGCCTCGTGAGCACCCTGTGCAGCCAGCAGCGGGGCAGGGGGCCGGGCTGCAGCCCTGGTCTGGCCTGCCTGACGCCACATCCCAAGTGAAGCAACCCTGAACCCTGAACCGCGGTGTCCGGCAAAGCTAAATCATAAAGATGTGTAGGTCTTTTCTAATTCATCCATTTCTTTAAATTACATTAATCTTGGAAAGGAAAACTTGCAAACCTTTCCTGAGTTGAAATCTTATCTGCTGGACCGTAGCATAGTTCGCCTCATGTGAGCTGGTGCGTGGGGCTCGCGTCCATTCTGCACTCGCCCCGTAACGACGCGTGTCTCTCGGCGGTGCTGTCGGCACTTCTGCAGACTTCTCTTAACCCCCGCGGTTTTCTGGATGTGCAGGGAAGGACAGAAAGCAGGCTGTTTGTCCCTTGCCTGAGATCACACAGCTGGCCCAGGGCTGGCACAGTTTTCTTTGCTGTGAGTTCTGCTAAAACTGTCGTGGGGCACCATGCCCGTCACAGGCCGTGTCTCCGGGGGCTCCCCGCAGCCTTACCACCCCCAGGCAGATGCGGGCTCGGGGGCCGAGCTGCTTTCCTGTGAAATCTTGGTCATCTGGCTGCCCTGGGAGCCCCCCACCCCTTACTGGATGAGGCTCGGCATCCTCTGTGGGCACATCATGGATGCTCTTCTCTGTTTACCTGTTGAGTCAATACGGGAAGCCTGCACGTTTCTGCCAAGCTTGTCTTCCACCGTGACGTGGGCTCACTGCTCCAGCGCACGGAGTGGCTGCCAAGGGCACGGGGGAGCCGGCGGGGCTGGGGCTTGGGGGCAGAGCCCTTGGGGAAGCAGCCCCCGCAGGCTCTTCTGGCAGCGGCCCTGGGTGTCCTGCCGATGGGCTGGCTGTGGTCACTCCCCAGCTGTCCTCAAGCAGGGCTTCCGGGGAGAGCTGGAAACACGGCCTTCACACTGATGCATTTTTTCCTCTGTTTGTCACAGTGATTTCACGTATCGGAAATAGCTATCTGCAATGGGAGGAAAACGGTGTTTCTGAATGTTCTGTTACCTTATTTCTGCTTCCTGATACTCTGTTCTGGGCGAGATGGTGTAGAAAGTAGAACTGCATCAGCATTGCCGAGCTGTTGCGAACCCTGCTTCCTGGTGGGTTAGAGATGAAAGCGTATGTAGCATGAGCGGCTGGCCGCAGCCCAGAACATGGAGCCCCACAGCCCTGGACTGTCCTGTGGCCGTGGGGTCTTTTCACAAAGCCCGTGGCTGTGGGGGGCGGGGTGTGTTCTCCGCGAGGGGGGCTGTGGAGGCTGACAAGGGAGACTCCTTACCGCGCGCACGGAGGACCCCCGACTCTGGCGGGTGTGGCCGCACCCTCTTCTCCCCCGTCCCACTCGCTTAGCCTCTCCCACACACTGTGTGATCAGTTCTTGTGAATTCTAGTCATCTTCACTGTGGATCGTAGCCTTCTTCTGCTAAATGTTCTCTGGATATAGTTGACTCGAGTTCCTGAATCTGAAAATACTTACCTTCCTGCTCCTTATTATAAAAATCATCCTTTTAGTTTTTAGCACTGGGGAATTCTTCAGTTTGGACTAAGGAAAGGAATATAGAAAGAAGTAGGATATATTAGGTAAAAAAAAAATTGAGGTACAATATATTAGGTAAAGGTAATTTAAAAAAATATTTTCAATTTTGGATTAAAGAAATTAAATTAAATCCATAAAACATTGGGACACAGATGTAAATACCTATATTTAAAAGTAGTATTTTCAGTTATAGCAGTTCATTTTTATTTTGAGTATTGTTTATTTTTATGTAGTGATTTTAAAACTACTTTATAGTTAAGATTACCATTTATGCCTTTCATGAATATTGTTAAAATCACTTACTCTTTTTGCTAGATTTGGAAGGTTGGGGAAATTTCTTTCTAAACTAAAAGAACTTCATGATAGGCATACTTTAAAATGCTAATTTCATCAACATCACACTTTCTCACGGGTTGTGAAAACGCTGTCGTTAAGTTAGATTTTTCCAAATGGTGTTTTCTGATATGTAAATAGAGTTTGGGTTTTGCTTCCATATAATTTCATCTTTCTACATATTTTAAAAAAATTTTGGCTTGCATTTTGCCTAGGTGATGAACTAATAGGTAAACGATCAGAACTTAAAAATCAGAAGCAGCAGAGTGGCCCCTGTGGGGGCGGGAACACGCATCAGAGGACCAAAGGGACGGCAGGTCTGTCCCGCCGGCCCTCATACAGACGCCGCGGTCACGCTCACACTCAGGCTCATGCTCACGCTCACGCCTCAGCAGCTTCCAGTCAGCCGGCACTCCAAACGGAGACATGTGCCGTATGGTACAGATTAAACCCCAAAATGAGCATTCGGACAACGGAAGGAGTGACTTCAAACATTTTCTGCATCTCACGTCGTTTGTCTTTAACTGTGACATTAATATCTTTTAGTACTTGACTGAGGTCCCCCAATAGTGAGATGTGTTGATCTGGAAGCAGGGATCATTTTTATCTTCATAGGCTTATTCTTTGAAGGCTGAAAAGGTCTTGTGTCTTTGTGACATTCAACATAGTTTTCAGGGGAGTGGGGGGTAGTTTATAGAAGCCTGACTATTTTTTTCATAATACAACGAAAATATTCCAATGACAACTGATTTAAAATGTGTCTCTGATTCATTAAGATTTCTTACTATTTTGTTTTGAGAGACAGTGAGTGAGAACACAGAGGGAGAGGGAGAAACAGGCTCCCCGCTGAGCAGGGAGACCAATGAGGGGCTTGATCCCAGGACCCTGAGATCATGACTTGAGCTGACTGAGCCGCCCAGGCGCCCCCTTCACTGTGATGTCTGTCTAAAGTTCATTCATGACTGCCAACGCGTTATCGTCGGAGGTCCTGGCCGAGATCCCTATGAGAACCACGTGCATACAGGTGTCCGCAGGCTGTGTCTGGGAGTTCAGAGTTCACAGGGTCCTGATGTGTCTTGGTCAACCAGAAAAACAGAATGAATCAGATATCACATTCCTTGCTTAGAGCTCAGTTACTGAGGCTTTCCTTGAATGGGATTTAAAGAGCAACCTCATCCTCTGAATCAACAGCCACTTTCATTTGGGGTTTGTTTTTCCAAAGCAGATGTGCACTCCGCCCCTCCGGATGTCACCACGGGCCTTGGGGAGCTTTCGCACCGTGAACATCCGCAGCTGGCTTCTGTGCGAGGTGTCGCTCGGGGCTACAGCGGGAGTGTCCTAGAAACGGCTGGTGGTGAGCATGCCTCTCTTTGTCCTTTTGAAACAGCAGAGCACAGCCTTTCTCTTCAGGTATGGAACATGGCTTTGGTGCATTTGCTTTAGCAAACCTGAGCCAGCCATTAGCTGTAATTCTTCAGTGTGCGTGAACGGAGGCCAGTGTGTGCGGGGGACGTTACAGAGAGTGTCGTGGGGAGAAGCAGTCAGCAAAATCTCTGGAATGGGTCAGATGGGGAACAAGGAGAGCGGGGAGGAGAAAGCCTCCACATCTAAATTGGATGCCAAAGGAGTTTAGATCTACAAAACAGTAGGAAAATGAGAAGCCGTGGGCAGTCTCTGTTGCAGACTCTGTGTGGCCTCAGTGTGAGAGCACCCTGCCTGTGACGCACCGGTCCCCATGCCCTCTGTGCCCACAGCCTGAGAGATGGGCATAGCGGCAAGGCTGGTTTCTGACCTGCAGGCTGGAAAGGCCAGTGTGATCCTCACAGTGTCCTCATTTGCGCTATTTCCTTTGGAAACAGTTTCCGGTGTCTTTTATCAAAATCACGTGAAGGCTTCTTTCCAGTGTACCAGATTAGAACTGCAAAAAAATCCAGAGGATCTTAGATCGAAGGTTTTAATGTGTATTTTGATATTCCTAAGCAGTAAATCCAATTTTGTCAAGGTCTTTTAGCTCCTTGTCCAGATGCAACAGGAAAATACTGAGTCAACATGAAGCAGGCTTTCCATTGGTTAGATAGATTTTTTTAATTTGATTATATTTAAAAAATAAGAGCTTAGTTGAGGTATAACTGACTTGTAATCAACTGCACATATTTAAAGTATACAATCTTAGAAGTTTTAAGACGTGTGTATACCTGTGAAAACCATCCCTATGATCAAGATAGTGAACACATCCATCTTCCCCCTCTGCCCCTCCCCTCACGTCCCCCCCCAAATAAATAAGTAAATAAATAAATAAATAAAATCTTGGGGCGCCTGGGTGGCCCAGTCGGATGGGCATCCGACTCTTGATTTCGGCTCGGGTCATGATCTCAGGGTGGTGAGATCGAGTCCTATATGGGGCTTGCGCTCAGCACAGAGCCTGTTTGGGATTCTCTCTCCGTCTGCCCCTCCCCATGTCTTGCTCACAGGCTCACTCTCTGTCTCTCTCCCCCTCAAATAAATAAATAAATAAATAAATAAATCCTTTTTTAAAAAAAGATAGTGAACACATCCACCGTTCCTAAAAGTTTCCCTGTGCCCCTTTGTAAACCCGCCCTTCTGCCCTTTTGGGCTACCCCCAGGCTTCAGGCAACTCCTGATTTACTTCCTGACAATATAAATTAGTTTGCATTTTCTGGAATTTTATATGGATAGAATCATGCAGTATTTCCTCGTAGATTGTCTGGCTTCTGCTGCTCTACATAAGTACTTTGAGATTCACTCATGTTCTTGGATGTATCGATAGTTTGTTCCTTTTACTGATAAGTAGAATTTCATTTTATGGATGCGCTGCACTTGTTCGCTTGCTGAGGGGTATTTGGGTTGCCTCCGGGTTTTGGCTATTGCAAATAAAGCTGCTGTGAATATTCTTATACAAGTTTTTGTGTAAAAGTATACTTTCACTTCTTTTGGGTCAATAGCTGGGAATAGAATGTCTGGATCATATAATAGGTTTATGCTTAACTTTCTAAGAAATTGCCAAACTGATTTCCAAAGTGGTTGTACCATTTCACAGTCCCACGGCTGGTGATGAGAGCCCTTGTTCGCCCACATCCTTGCCTGGAGTTGGTATTGTCCATCTGTTCATGTCACCCATCCTACTGGGTGTGTGGAGGTCTCTCATTGTGGTGTGAATTAGCATCTCCCTAAAGACTCAGGAAGTGGAGCATCTTTTTATGTGCTTATTTGCCATCTGTATGTCTTTTTAGAAGTCTGTTCAGATCTTGCTTTTTTTTTTTATTTTTTATTTATTTTTATTTATTTATTATTATTATTTTTAAAGATTTTATTTATTCATTCATGAGAGACAGAGAGAGAGAGGGGCAGAGGGAGAAGCAGGTTCCCAAGGAGCAGGGAGTCTGATGCGGGACTCGATCCCAGGACCCCAAGATCATGACCTGAGCCGAAGGCAGACACTTAACCATCTGAGCCACCCAGGCACCCTGGATCTTGCTTATTGTTTTAATGTGATGTTTTCTTATAAGTTTTGAGAGTTCTTTATATATTCTGGATTCAAGTTCTTTATGAGGTATATAATTTGGATTTTCTCCCAGTCTGTGGCTTGTCTTTTTTTCATTCTCTTAACAGTGACTTTCAAAGAGCAGAAGTTACTAATTTTGATGAAGTCCAGTTTACTCATGTTTTCTTTTATGGATCCTACTTTTGTGTCTTATCTAAGATATATTTTCCTAACCCAAAGTCATAAAGGTTTTCTATGTTTTCTCCTAGAATTTTATAGTTTTAGGTTTTACATGTAGGTATAAGATGCATTTTGAGTTAATTTTAGTGTAAGTACAATATATGGATCAGAGTTTGCTTTTTCGCATGTGGATGTCCAGTTGTTCCAACATCATTTGTTATAAGCCATTCTTTCCCCACCAAATTTCTTTGGCATCTTTAACAAAAATTGGTAGATCGTATATGAGAAGGATCTGTTCCTGGCTGTCTATGCCATCCCATGGCTGTTTGTCCATTCTTACACCAATCCCATGCTGTCATGGTTACTGTGGTTTTATAACAAATCTTGAAATCGTGCAGTTTCTCTTCAAACTCTGCTTGTCTTTTTTTTTTTTTTTAAGATTTTATTTATTAATTTGAGATAGAAAGAGCAAGAGAGCAAGCATGAGCTGGGGGGTCGGGCAGAGGGAGACGGAGAAGCAGGCTCCCCGCTGAGCAGGGAACCCCATGTGGGACTTGATCCCAGGACCCTGGGATCATGACCTGAGCTGAAGGCAGACGCCTCACCGACTCAGCCCCCCAGGCTCCGCACACACTGCTTTTTATTTTACAGTTTGCTTTGGCAAATTTGGAATACCAGCTCCTTTGCATTTTAACATGTATTTTTAAGTCAGTTTGTTTGTTTCTACCAAAATTCCTGCTGGGTTTTGATTGATATTTCATTAACTCTGTAGATCAGTTTGGAGAGAATTGGCATCTTAACAATATTATATATTTCAGTTGATAAATACAGTGTATCTTTCCATTTATTTGGCTCTTATAAAATTTTTTTCAGCATTGTTTTGTAGAATTCAGTATGCAGGTATTGCACCTATTTTGTTAAAATTATCCCAAAATAGGTTATATTTTTGATGTTATTGTAAATAGTATTTTAAATTTTTTCCAGTTGCTTATTCCTGGTCTACAGAAATGCAGTTGGTTTTTGTATGTTGGCCTTTTATTAGTTCCAGTAACTTTTTTGGTAGATTCCTTAAGATTCTATATGTTTGGCCATATTGTCTATGAGTCTGGTTTTACTTTTCTTTCCAAACTGTCTTTAGAAGCATTTATGTTTCTGGCTTTATTGCAGTGTAGGACTCCCACTAGTGTCATTGAGAAATGTTGAAAGAGGTTATGACTTGCCTTGTTTCCAACTGTAGGGGGAAACCATCCACTTTTTCATGTTTGAATTGTGATGTTAGCTGTGTGTTTTTCAAAGGTGCTCTTCATTAGGAAGTTCTCTTATTTTCCTAATTTCCTGAAAATTTTTGTCATGGTTTTTGTTAAATGATTTTTTTTTAAGAGAGAGAGGGGGGGAGGGAGAGAGAAAGTGCAAGGGGTGGGAATGGGCAGAGGGATAGGGAGAGAGAATCTGAAGCAGACTCCACACCCACCGCAGAGCCCCACAAGGGGTTCAATCTCATGACCCTGAGATCATGACCTGAGTCGAAATTAAGAGTCAGATGCTTAACTGACTGAGCCACTCAGGCCCCCCTGTTTAGTGTTTTTTTTGATCTGATAAAGTCACATATGGTTTTTCTTTTGTAGTTTTTTAATGTAGTAAATTTCATTAATTAATTTTTGAATGTTAAACCAAAGTTATATTCTCAGGATAAACCCCACTTGGTTATCATGCATAATTATCATGCATAATTTTTTTCTGTATTATGGATTTGATTTGCTAATACATTTTGTTAAGGATTTTGGGTCTATGTTCAAGATACATAGTAGTCTGTAGTTGGTTTTTTTTTTTTTCTTTGTAATATCTTTGTCTGGTCTTGGTATCAGGATAATGCTCATCTCAAAATGAACTGAGAAATATTCCCTCCTCTTCTACTTTCTTATAAGAGAAAACTGATTTTTCTATTCTTGAGTCAATTTTATGTATTTGAAAGAATTTGTTCATTTCATCTGTTCTCTCCAATTTAGGCATAAGTTTATGATATTCCTTTATTTTCCTCTGATGTATATAAATCAGTGGTGGTGTCCCCTCTTATATTTCTCGTATTAGTAATTAGTGTCCTCTCTCTTTTTATCTTGATCATTCTAGCTAGAAAGTTAATTGATTTTTATTTATCTTTTGAAGAACTGGTTTTGGTTTAATTGGTTTTTTTCTATTATATTTACTTCAAATCTTATATTTATTCCTATCTTTTTTCTACTTATTTTGGGTTTACTTTGCTTTTCCTTTTCTAATTTCTTGAGGTGGAATCTTAGATCATTGAATTTAGACCTTTCTTGTTTCCTAATGAAAGTATTTAGGGGTGCGTGGGTGGCTCAGTTGGTTAAGCATATGACTTGATTTCAGCTCAGGTCATGATCTGAGGGTCGTGGGATTGAGCTCTGTGTCGGGTTCCATGCTGGATGTGGAGCCTGCTTAAGAGTCTATCTCTCTCTCTCTCTCTCTCTCCCACCTCTCCCTCTCCAAAAAAAAAAAAAAAAAGGTATTTAAAGCTATAAATATATTCTAAGAGCTGTTTTAGCATCCCACATATTTTGATACATACAAGCAGGGAGAGTGGGAGAAGGAGAAGCAGGCTTCCCGCAGAGCAGGGAGCCCGATGCGGGGCTCGATCCCAGGACCCTGGGATCATGACCTGAGCTGAAGGCAGACGCTTAACCACTGAGCCACCCCGGTGCCCCCATTCTTTTCCTTTTTAATATTCAATTCTAGATATTTTCTAATTTCCCTCATGCTTTCCATTTTGACCCATGATTTATTTAGAAGTGTGTTGTTTAATTTCAATGGATTTCCAATTATTTTGGGTCTATTTCTCTTACTATATTATATAATTCAACTCCGTCTAAATATATGAAAACTTTTTAATGACCCAGCACATGGTCTGTTTTGGGTATATAATGCTGTTGGGTAGTTTTTCTGTAAATGAAAGTTACATCCAGTTGATTGATACTTTAGTTTGAGTCTTCTCTCTCCTTACTCATTTTCTGTGTACCTTTTCTATAACTTGCTGAGAGGGATATTGAATTTCCAACTCTATTTGTGGATTTTTCTGTTTGTTTAGATCTGTCAGTTTTTGTTTTATGTATTTTGAAGTTCTGTTATTAGGTGCATACATATTTAAAAATTGTTCTGTCTTGATGAATTGGCCACTGTATAATTGTAAAATTGTCCTTTGTGATATTTCTTATTCTGAAATCTTCTTTGTCTGGTATTATTATGGCTGGCTTCAGCTATTTGATGAGTATTAGTTACATGGCAAATCTTTTTATCCTTTTACTTTTACCCTACCTAGGTCTTTAAAATTAAAATGTGTTTCTTATAATTAGTATTTTATTCATTCTTGCATTTTTCTTTAAGCACATAATCATTTACTTCATTGGAGTGTTTGGATCACTTATAGTCAGTTTTGTTTGTTTGTTTGTTTGTTTTTTAAGTATGCTTCACACCCAATATGGAGCCCATTGTGGGCCTGAATTCATGACCCTGAGATCAAGACCTGAGGTGAGATCAAGAGTCGGACGCTTAACCGACAGAGCCACCCAGGTGCCCCTATAGCCCATTTTAAAGATTTTTTTTTTTAAATTAATTAATTAATTTATTTAGTTAGTTAGTTATTTGAGAGAGAGAGAGCAGGGGTGGGGTGGGCAGAGGGGCAGAGGTAGAAAGAGAATCTCAAGCAGACTCCATTCTGAGCATCCAACCAGATGGTGGGGGTCAATCCCACAACCCCGAGATCATGACCTGAGCTGAAACCAAGACTTGGATGCTCAACTGAGCCACCCGGGCACTCCCCCTATAGTCCATTTCAATTAGTGATTTGGTTGGGTTTAAATCTAGGATCCTGCTCTCTTTTCTCTGTTTGACTCATCTGTTAATTTTACTCCTTTTCCTGCTTTCTTTTGGTTTATATTCTATTCTATATCTACCTTTTTTTTTTTAGTGGTTACTGTAGAATTTACAATATTCATCACAGTATGCCTCCACATGATATTATATATATTACCTCAATGTGGCAAAGATGGTTTTTTTAAATAAATGTTATTGGGACCATTGGAAAGCTTGTTGGGAAATGTTAAACTCAGATCCTTCTCCCATACCACTGAAAAGGCAAAACTCCAAAAGAATCAGACGTTCTAAATATAAGAAACGAAGAATAAAATGAAAAAAAATTGGTGAATTCTCTTTAACCTGATTATAAGTAAAGCCTTTCTGAATTTAACTAAAAATCTACATGCAATAAAAGTAAAGATACATGAATTTGACTACATGAAACTAAAAAAATTCTTTACATGGCAAAATACCCCATAAAGAGAGTCATAAGAATTGACAAATTAGGAGAAACTATTCACAGCATGTGTGATAGTTAAAGCTCTGATGTTTCTAAAATAAAAAGCTTTTAAAAAAAGATTTTATTCATTTATTTGAGAGAGAGACAAAGCATGAGTGGGGGAGGGGAGAGGCCGAGGGAGAAGCAAACTCCCTGCTGAGCAGGGAACCTGATGTGGGGCTCCATCCCAGGACCCTGGGATCATGACCTGAGCCGGAGGCAGATGCTTAACTGACTGAGCCCCACAGGTGCCTCAAACAGACTTTTAAAAATAGGAAAAGACCCAAAATCATATGGATTGCTGGTCAGCCAATTATAGTGTATGGGCTGGCATCCTGCTTTTGTAAATAACGTTTTACTGGGACATGGCCATGCCCATCCTTCCAATGTCGTCTTTGCTCCTTTCGCCCCAGAATTGCAGAGTAGGGTAGTTGCAACCAAGACGGTGCTCACTGCCCAGAATGTTTCCTATCCAGCCCTTTAAGAGCTGGGGCAGGGTTAGCATAAAATGACTCTGAAACATGACAGAATGTACAGCAGTGCTTAGAAAAAATGATGGGGGCAGGTCACCAATCAATTTGCCCAGGATCCCACTTGCTAAATGTGGGATAATTTGTGCATCAAAATAGTTAAGAACCATAATGCCTTTTTTAAAAAGATTTATTTATTTATTTGGGAGCGAGGGAGTGAGAGTGACAGATAGTCAGAGGGGGGGAGCGGCAGAGGGAGAGAATCCCAAGCAGACTCCCCGCTGAGCATGGGGCCCAACCTGGGGCTTGATCTCACGACCCTGAGATCACAACCTGAGCAGAAATCAAGTCAAACGCTTAACCAACTGCACCGCCCAGGTGCCCCAGATTCATAATGCTTTATAACAATGGAGCAGTCACTGAGTCATTCCTGATGAATGATAGACAGACAGACACATAGATAACAGAATGCTGAGTGTCAACAGGTAAATTTAAATGGGGTGCTAATGTTGGAGAATAATTTTGCAACCATTGCAGTAAAAACTGCTTCTGACAAGAATGATCCAATGGCTGTGAAAAGCAGGAAGAAGGTTCTATGAGGATTGGGATATTTGTGTGGTCTTGAAGTGCCTCCTCACACATTGCATATTAGGTGCAGAAGAAAACATCGTGACAATGTAGTGTAGAAGCTGGCAGCATTTTGGGTGAGGAAGATCTGTCTCCGTGGGGTAGGTGGCCGTCCCATATATCTGGACATGATATTCGGGTAGTATTTCAACCTGGAGCACAGCATGAATTGAATCATGAGAAAACCTCAAGCAAACTCAAAATGAGGTATGTTCTACTTCATAAAAAAAAGAACTGTATTCTTTCAAAAGTCATCGTCATAAAGGATGAAGAAATGTTTCAGATCAAAGGAGCCTAGACAGGTGGTGACCCAGTACGGTGCTTGGTTCGGGAACGTGACTGGCTCCAAATTGGAGGACGGGGCTGCTGCGGGAGGACATCGGCGCCGGCTGCCACACTTGCGCTTGGACGGCGGGCTGTGTCTGAGGCTCGGGGCCCTGCTCCGCTGTCCTCCACGGCAGTGCTGCCCACGGAGCCTGTGGCTTTCTTCCCACTGCGCTCACTTTAGAGCAGCCTCACCCTGTCGGCCGCTGTGGCTTCTGGGCGTGTGCGCATGTCCCTGCTTGTTTTCACCCAGCAGATGGGGAGCTGCCTTTCTGCTGACTCTACATCTCCCAAAACATTGTTTCTGGGTAATTACTGCGGACACCGAAGAGCTTTTAGTGTATGTGGCTGAAATCTCTTGATACTTACTATGTTAGAAGTTAAAACTAAAGATTTAAAAAATATTTATTAATCCATTTAAAAATAGCAATAAGAAACTCATCACATCTTCACGTAAGTAGCACATATTTATGACAGAATTTCTAAAACAAAGATTTGGCCGGAAGAATGGGCTTGGTTTCCACACTGCCTGTCTCCCTTGCCGCCAGCATGGTGGAGGCACCTGGCCCCCGTGCCTCGTCCCTGCTCAGTCTGTTGTGGCTCATGCATCGTGGGGCCTCTGGAAGACTCGCCGTGCCCTGTGAGGAGGGAGGGGGGGCAGTGACACCGCCACGTGGCCCCATGAGCCCCCTGAAAGGGTCTGTGGACCACTTTGAAGATCACGAGCTTAAAAAAAGTTCTAGTTTGGGGCGCCTGGGTGGCTCAGTCGTTAAGCGTCTGCCTTCGGCTCAGGTCATGGTCCCGGGGTCCTGGGATCGAGCCCCACATCGGGCTCCCTGCTCAGCGGGAAGCCTGCTTCTCCCTCTCCCGCTCCCCCTGCTTGTGTTCCCTCTCTCGCTGTGTCTCTCTCTGTCAAATACATAAATAAAATCTTTAAAAAAAAAAAAAAAGTTCTAGTTCCCGGAAGGCCTTCAGTGAATATTTGTTGAATGAGTTAATGAATTCCAAAATGGCTGCATGACGGGGCCAATGCTTGGTTGGATTTATGAGTTCCAACGTGTGTGCGTTGTTGGTCGCTGAACCCTGTCTCCGCGTCCTGTCTCCAGAGGGTTGGCAAGCTCTGGCCTCAGCGCTCCTCTTTCCGTGGCAGGTGTCCCTGTGAACAGCAGAGTGTCCTCCAAAATCCAGCAACTTCTCAACACCCTGAAGAGGCCGAAGCGCCCTCCGCTGAAGGAGTTCTTTGTGGATGATTTTGAGGAGCTGTTGGAAGGTGAGAGATCTCGGGCGGGCTCCTGTGTCAGTGTGAACAGGGAATGTGTGTTGTGTGTGGTCACTCTGTGACGTTACAACACAACCAAGTGACCCCCCGTCTGTTTCCAGCCCTGGGGTCACCGAGTGTCACGTCACATGAACAGGGAGAAAACGCGTCGCTCCTGGTTAAGGGACTTAACATTTCTCTGTGCCTCTAATCCAGCGCTTAGTACTTGATAAGAATACTCCTAAGGTTTCATTTTATTTACATTATTTAAATTTTTTTTAAAGTAGGCTCCATGCCCAACGTGGGGCTTGAACTCCTGACCCTGAGATTGAGTCACACGCTCCACCAACTGAGCCAGCCAGGCACCCCCCTTATTTGAATTTTTATTTAAACTTTAAATCTGAAATACTTGTCTTCCCATGGTTTTAAAGTATATTTTTAGCATGGTTTTGGCCCTTTTTCAGAAA
Source organism: Leptonychotes weddellii (assembly GCF_054177405.1). Classification (NCBI taxonomy): domain Eukaryota; kingdom Metazoa; phylum Chordata; class Mammalia; order Carnivora; family Phocidae; genus Leptonychotes; species Leptonychotes weddellii. Next base: position 192,360,453 of record NC_138369.1, read on the forward strand.
TTTAGTCTCTCATTTATGAGTGAGATATACACTTAGGAAAAAAGAATATAGATCTATTTTTAAAAGGAAATTACCAAGAAGTAGAAAGAAGTATAAATCTGTAGGAAAGAAATAAAGTCTAGTACAAGGTATGAGCGTGTAATTGTGTTCGAGCCGCAGGGGCGCATGGCCGGCTCACCCCCCTGCCCCTCGTGCCTCTCCTGCATCGTGTTGCTGCCCCACTGACCACTGCCAGGCATCTCCTCCCCACTGAGGGCTAACACAACCCTTGGGTCATTGTTTCCCCTTTATAATCAGGTGACGCCTTTCAAATTCAGAGTTCAGTGGTAGAAATGGTCTTCGGGCAGTCTTTCTTACACTTGGGCCAATGCCAGTTACACAGCCATTGGAAATGTAATCAATTTTACTTTATCTTTTTCTTTCAACATGGTGATGGTTGTTTTGAGTGCCCAAACTGAGATGGTGATTCTGCTCACTTTCATCCTTGATAAGTGGGACTAGTGCCTTTCCCTCAGGTGTCATCATCTGCTGTCACCCCACACACTGCCGCCGTTCTGGGGATTGGCCCATGGGGTCCAGTACAGTGTCCTGCAGTTTCCATGACGAGTTTCCATCTGTCCTTTGGGTCCGTTGGTCTGGGACTATTATAATAATAAGGAAATCTAAACAAGTTATTGTAACCTTCTTACAGTTGGTATTTTTTTTTTTTTTTAAGAATTTATTTGAGAGAGAGCGAGAGCTGTGAGAGAGAGAGAGATCAGGAGCAGGGGGAGGGGCAGAGGGAGAAGCAGGTTTCCCGCGGAGCAGAGATCCCAGGACCCTGGGATCATGACCTGAGCCGAAGGCAGACGCTTAACCAACTGAGCCACCCAGGCGCCCCTCTTATAGTTGGTATTTTTTAAGAGAAAGCTTAAAAACAGAATGTATGCATGGTCCTATGAAATGCTGATTTTTAAATTTCAATTTTGCTTACAGTGCAGCAACCAGATCCAAATCAGCCAAAGCCTGAGGGAAGCCAGATGGTGGTGCTGAGAGGGGAACCTCTGGCTGTGGGGGTCCCCTGGCCCCCGTCCCTGCTGGCCGCCCTGCAGCGGTGGGGTACGACGCAGCCCAAAGCCCCCTGTCTGACCGCCTTGGACACGGCTGGGAAGGCCGTCTACACCCTCACCTATGGCAAGTGTTGAAAGCAGCTGGGCTCTGGTTTAGCTGTAAAATGTCACATGTCATACAGCTCAGACATACAGCTTCACGAACATGCTAGAACAATTCCCAAGAAACCAACACAACTGTCAGAACAACAGAACATTGCCTCACTCCAGGTGCCCCTCCTGGACCACTGCCCCTTCCTCCCAGCAGAGGGGACTCCTCACTGACTGATGGCGACCAGCCACTGCTCTGGTGTCGAGGTTCCCATCCAAATACGCACCTCTGAGCAATGGAATTTGGTTTTGTCTCATTTTGAACTTTGTATAAATGAAATCATACAGTATGTATTTTTTGTGTTTGGCATCTCTTGGTTCCGTATTATATTTTTATGTAACACAAATCATAAGCGTCTGGCTCGATGCATTTTCACGGAGTGAATGTACTCCTCTAACTAGCACTCAGCTCCCTAGGCCCCTTGTGTCCCTTCCAGCACGTACATCCTCACAATGATGGTTGAACTGTCCTGATGCTTGTGAACACTTCTGGCTCTCCCTGTCCAAGTTTTACGTAAATGGAATTAAGTGAAAGGTGTTGTGTGTGCATTCTTTTGTGCAGCATTGTTTAGGAGACTCAGCCATGATGTTGTGTGAGGCTCATTGATGGATGTGTTTATTGTATGAGTATGCCAAAAATTACTTGCGTGCTCTACAGTAATGGACCTTTCCACTGGGGCTATTGTGTATGGTGCTGTTATGAACATTCTTAGGTGAGTCTGTCTGTGCTGGGCATAAATGTGCATGTACAAGCAGCCGTGTTCGGCTTTAGGACAGACACACTGTTACACTGTGTCCAAACTGTGTGCAGACTTGTCCTTGTTCCACACCCTTGTCAACACTTGATCTTGTCTATTTCATTTTAGCCTTTCCTGTAGGTGTTTTATGGTGTCATTTATGGTGGTAATTTATTTGCGTTTCTCTGATGCCTAATAATACTTTTGTATGTTTATTGGCTGTTTGAATATCCTCTTTTATGTACTATCCAGATCTTTGGCTCATTTTTCCATTTGGTTGCTCATGTTTTCTTCTTTGTATGTTTTAGATACATGTCTTTTGTCAGATTTGTTTTGCAAAAGTCTTCTTCCACTCTGTGGACTGTCTTTTAACACTTTGTGTGGCTTTAGATAAATAAGAAGTCTTAATCTAATTAGTCTAATTTATCTATTTTTTTCCCTTTATTTTAGCGGCTTTTTGTCCTGTTTGCCAAACCTAAGGTCACAAAGATATTCTACTTTTTCTTCTAAAAACTTGCTTTACTCTTCATATTTAGGTGTCATGATTCATCTTCAGTTTAGTTTGTATGGTGTGACATTGGAATCATTTTCTTTCCTAGTGAATGTCTAATCGACCTAGTACCATCTACTGAAAAGGCAATCCTTTCCCCAGGCATATCAGGTGAAAAGATACATGTGGGTCTGCGGCTGCCCTCATGCTCTTCTGTCTGTCTGTCATGCTCTTTTGTCTGTCCGTGCTCCCTGAACGCCTACAGCTTTATGAGCCCTGGTGTCTGGTATAGATGCCCTTCAGCTCTGTGATTGTTCCTTACGGTTTTCTTGACTATTCTTGGCTCTTTGCATTTCTAAGCCATCTTTTGAATCAATTTGTTAATTTCCAGAAAGATTCCTGCTGGGATATTGATTGGCACTGCATTGATTCTGTAGTTAAATGTGAAGAGAATTGATACCATTATAGTTACGGAATCTTCCGATTCAAGACTGTGGAATATTTTCCCCTTACTTCAAGGCCCCCTTTAATTTCTCTCATTAATGTTTTATACTTTTGAGTACAGAACTCTTGAGCATCTTTCATTAGACTTATTCCTATTGAAATGGAATGATTAAAAACTTTTTTCTGCTCATTTGTTGCTTGTATATAGAAGTGCAATTGATTTTTTAAATGGTGATTTTTAAAAAAAAGATTTTATTTATTTGAAAGAAAGAGAGAGAGAGAGCACAAGCAGGGGGAGGGGCAGGCAGAGGGAGAAGCAGACTCCCTGCTGAGTAGGGAGCCCAATGTGGGGCTTGAACCCAGAACCCTGGGATCATGACCTGAGCTGAAGGCGGACGCTTCACCGACTGAGCCTCCCAGGTACCCCTAAATGGTGATTTTGTATCCAATAATCTCATTAAATTAACTTACTAATTCTTTTTCTGTTTGTTAATTAGTAGTTTGTCCATATATCTTTTGGATATCCTATGTTCAAAGTCATGTCATCTATGAACAAAGACAGTGTTATTTTGGCTTTCCCAATACTTGTGCCTTTTATTTTTTTCTTGCCTCACTGAAGAGCTAGAACCCCAGTACAGTGTTGGGTAGTGGGCATATGCTTGCTTCCTTCTCCAGCTCCGGTGGAAAGCTTTGGGTCATGAAGTATGATTGCTATTTTGTGGTAGAAATTCTCTGTCAGATTATGGAAGTTCCCTTCTATTCCTAGTTTACCAGAAGTTTTTTTTTTTTTCTAATCATGGATGGCATTGAATTTTATAAAACACTTTTTCTGCTCTGTCAAGATGATCGTATCTTTCTCTCTCCTCCCCACTTAATTTGATGAATTACATTGATTAATTTTCAAATGTTAAGCAGCCTTGGCATTCCTAGAATAAATCCCACTTCACCATGATAATCTTTTTAACAAATGCCTGAATTTGATTTAGCCAATATGTTGTTTAGGATCTTTGCATCTGTATTCATGAGAGCTCAATCTGTAATTCCTCAGAAAGGCGCTCACTGCCCGCCTTGAGGAGTGTGGTCTGCTTACAGCCCCCACCTGTTGAATTGAGGTCTCTCTCTCTCTCGTCCTTCTGGGACTTTGATTACACTTATACCTTTTTTGAATCCCATATAACTTTAATGTTCTTTTTTCTTTTTTTTTTTTTTAAAGATTTTATTTATTTATTTGACAGACAGAGACACAGCGAGAGAGGAAACACAAGCAGGGGGAGTGGGAGAGGGAGAAGCAGGCCTCCCGCGGAGCAGGGAGCCCGATGCGGGGCTCGATCCCAGGACCCCGGGATCATGACCTGAGCCGAAGGCAGACACTTAATGGCTGAGCCACCCAGGCGCCCCTAATGTTCTTTTTTCTATTTTGTTTTCTTTTCTATGTATTTGGTTGACCCTTGAACAATACAGGGGTTAGGGGTGCTGACCCCTGCACAGTTGAAAACCCAAGTATAAGTTTTGACTACCCCCATAACTTAACTACTACTAGTCTGCTGTTGACCAGAAGGCTTACTGATAACATAAACAGTTGATAACACTTATTTTATATGTTGTTTTTATTATATACTGTATTCATACAATAAAGTAAGCTAGAGAAAAGAAAATGTTATTAAGAAAACCTTAAGGAAGAGAAAATACATTTATAGTATTTATCAAAAAAAATCCACTAAGTGGACCTGTGTTATTCGAGGGTCATCTATACTTCAGTTTGGAGATTTTTAAATTTTCCTTTATTCAAATTCTCTAATCCTATCTTCTGTGAAATTTTTATTCTATTATGAAATTCCTGATGAGTTCTTAATTTTGATATTGTCTTTTTAGTTTAGAATTTTCACTTCTGTATTCTAATTCCTCTTCTAATTTTCTAGGAAAATTCTTTATCATTCCATGCATTGTCTTCATCCTTTCCTTTATTTCCCAGAATCCATACATCCCTTACCACGATGGAAAGTTTCTGTCAGCCAGCTCCAGGTCGGGTCACCTCTGGGCCTGTTGCTGTTGTCTGTGCTTTCTCTTGGTTTTAGTTTGGGGAATTTATCTTTGGGATGCCTGGTACCTTTTTGATTAAATGTTGGACATTGTGTGTAAAAAATTATGGAGGTTCCAGATGATGTCCCCTCCATGAGAGACGTCCCTCCTTCACTCCACATGGCAGGTAGCATGGTGGCTGGTCTCTGCCGTGCAGTTGGGGCTGGCTCAGCCCCCCTCTGAGCGCCTGTCTGTCCTTCTCCTCCAGGGTTCCCCAGCCATGGCTTTTGTCTCATGTGCTACGTAAGGACTCCACTTTGCTTCTCAGAGGTTTTCCACATGGGTTTTCAGCCCCTGTTGCTCACAGCCCCAGGACTCCGTAGATTTCCTAGGGGGAGGCTGGTTGTGCTGTCGTGGCTCCCAGCCTCTGCCAAAAGCTCTGCTGTTACCTTCATGCCTCAGTGGCACTGCTCCAGGGGCATGATCATGAGATACTCTGTCTCCTGTGGGTGCCAGGGCCCGCATAACCCCCAGCTGTGCACGGTCAGCTCGCCTTCCCGAGGGTTTTCCCTCTCGAGCCTTAACTCCTCTAGTTGTCTTTGCTGGATGATTTCTGCATTTTAACCAGTTGTTGGATAAAATTGTTCTAGGTGGGAGCCCTGGTCTGTCAGCAGTACTGTCTCCTGTTTGGAAGCAGAGTCTTTTACCATTATGCTTTTATGAGTCATATTATTGTGTGTAGTTGTAGCTTATTCATTTCTGTCTAAGAATGAATAGATCAGAATTTACATATTGGCTATAATGTTGATACCCAGTTTTGGCTCTCACAAACAGTGCTGCTAAGAACGTTCTGGGGTGGGGGCGCCTGGGTTGCTCAGTCGTTAAGCGTCTGCCTTCGGCTCAGGTCCTGGGATCGAGTCCCACATCGGGCTCCCGGCTCGGCAGGAAGCCTGCTTCTCCCTCTCCCACTCTCCCTGCTTGTGTTCCCTCTCTCGCTGTGTCTCCCTCTGTCAAATAAATAAATAAAATCTTTAAAAAAAAAAAACGTTCTGGGGTGTGCCACCTGGTACATGAGCATGCATTTTTTAGGGGCTGTACTCCTGAGTGGAAGTGTTGGGTCTGGGATTAAGCATATCTTCACATTTATCAGACAATGCCAAACGTTCCCAGTTTACACTTAACTGATCAGTGTGTCAGTCCCATCTGTTCCCCATCGTCAGGCTTCCTGGGGCTAATCTGGTGAGAATATGGTAGTAGTATTTCATTTGGGTGTTAATTTGCATTTTCCTGATCACAGAGTAGATTGACATCTTTTCCTATTTTTTTTTTTTTTAATCATTTGGGTTTTCTCTTTTCTTAAGTACTACTGAATCTTTTGCACATTTTTTATGTAGGGTTATTTGTGGGAATTTTTGGTGTCTTCTGGATACTAGTCCTTGTCAGTGACATGTGCTGCAAGTGTCCCCCACTGTGAGCCTTCCCCATCCACTGCTGACCAGTACCTTAGTGAGCAGAAGCTCCGCCCAACCTCACCTTCTTTTATGTTCATGGTGAATGTTTCCGGAGTTCTCCTTAAGGACTCTACCTAAGCCAAGGTCATAAAGTTATTCTCTTGTCTTGCAATAGCTCTGCTGTTTTGCCATTCACATTTAGATGTACCAAATCCACTGGGAATGAGTCTTGTGTACAGCGTGGGGATGGGTCCCAGGGTCCGTTTTTCAGGACTGATAGCCATCTGTCCCATTCTCGTTCCCACAGGGCCACCACCCTTCTCCAGGCCACCTGTGTCATAGATGGAATTGTCCACACATGGTGGACACACATGGTGGGGCTGTTGCGGTTCTTTGTTTTATCCCATGGAGTTAATATACTACCCTCATGCCAGTACCAACTTCCTGAATTACTGTGGCTCTATAGTAAATCTTGACATCCATGGAGGACGTCAAGAGATTCATAATGTACCAGTCACATCATCTGCAAATAATGACAGTTTTGTTTCCAACTGTTGGCCTTCTCTCTCCACCCCTCCCCCTTACTGCGTCGGCTAAGACTTTCAATAAAAAGGCAGATGTCCTTGGCTTGTTTCTGCTTCCCCAGGGAAAGCTTTCAATATCTGACCATTAATTCTGATATTTCCTGTAGGACTTTTAGAGATGGGCTTTATCAACTTTAAGTAAATTTCCTTTCATTCTGAATTTAAATCATTTAAAATCCTGGATGATTGTTCAATTGTTTTACCTTTTTTCACTTTTGTTAATGTGACAAATTATGTTGATTTTCTGTTAAAACTTTTTGCACTTTTTTAAGATTGATTTATTTATTTGAGAGAGAGTGAGTGCATGAGAGTGGGGCAAGGGGCAGAGGCAGAGACGGAGAGTCTTCAAGCAGACTCCCCACTGAGCGCGGAGCCCTAGGTGGGGCTCAGTCTCACCACCCCAAGATCATGACCTGAGCCCAAACCAAGAGTCGGACGCTCAACCTATGAGCCACCCAGGTGCCCCAAAACTTTTTGCATTCTTGAGATAAACTGACTTTGTCATGATACATTATTCTTTTTATATATAGCTGGATTCAGTTTGAAAATCTGGATTATTACAGTTATCAACATCTTGAATTGACCTTTGTATATAGACAAAGGCAATAGTGTTTTGAGTTGAATATTTTTTTTCTCACTGATTTCTCAGGTCCCACAGTTCACTTATTTCATAATGTTGCACCCATGTTTAGTTTTATTTATGATGAAATCTGAGCACTATTCGGGGGGCATGGCTGCTCAAATTGCATGTGGTCATTCCCCAGGAATTTGAAAGGGGCTGAATCATGACTCTTGTGTTGCTTCTTTGGTACTACGTAGGGTGGTTGTTGAGGCTGCTTCAGGTGTTGGGGATGGACTCGGGTTTTTCTGTCATCCTACCCCATTGTTGCCCCTCCTCGGTCTACCTCCCAGAGGCCTTTAGACTTCCTTCCCTTTCCTTTGTTTCACCGTCCATCTTCCAAGTGACGCTCTCCTTTGTTGAGCGTTCACGGCTGCGCTCTGTACGTGAGCCTGCGTGCTGGAGGGGCGTGTGCCCGGCAGAACCTGCTGGGCCTGAGGGCTGGGTCCCGGAGGGACTGACATCTCCTGGAGGGACTGATGTCTTCTGGAGGGACTGACGTCTCCTGGACGGTCTCCTCTTGTGTGAAAACTGGAGATGGAGATAGGACCCACCTCATGAATTATAGAGGTTAAATGAATTCTATGCCACTCATAATCATAATAAGGGATGTAGTTGAGAGATATTTAATGACATGAAAATGCATCCGAAATGCAATGTTGACTGAACAAAGCAGAGTGAAGTATGATCCAATTTCTTGAAAATTGCATGTACATGTATATATGCTTTTGTGTCTGTGTGTGTTGTGTGTGTGTTCATACATAACTGAAAGAATGCTGACTTTTTTCTGTTAGCTTCTCTATGTTCTAAATTTTCTATAATAAATTCCTGTTCTATTTTTGCATTAAGAAAAATAAATCCGTAAGTTATTTTTAAGAGAAAACTATGATGTTCATTACAGCATTGTGCAAAATAGTTATCAGTTGGAAACTACCTGAATTTCCAATAGTAGAGTGATGGTACATTTTGGGATATTGTGATTGCTACATCAAAATGTTATTTATCAGTTTCTTAAATTTTACATTGCTTAGTATTTTTATTTTATTTTAGGCAAACTTTGGAGTCGGAGTTTAAAACTAGCTTATACTCTACTTAATAAACTGACTAGTAAGAATGAACCACTACTTAAACCTGGAGACAGAGTAAGTAACTAGAATATAACTTATTGGAGTGAGCAAAAGCAAACTCTAAAAATATGTCTCATTGAAATCAGTATTCCATCAGTTGGTTAGACTTATAGTATTAATACAAGGGGTTTAAAGTCAGCAAAGAAAAATATTAAATATGGACAAAGTTTATGATGATGTACGTAAGATCATGGTTCTTTTCATTCTTCATTGCTCATCTACTGACTCTTCCAACATCTTTCCTCTTTGACTTCATACCTATTGATTTTAGTAAAAATATTAATATTAATAAAAATTGGATCCCCAGAGCTTAAGTTTTATGAGAAAACGTTGACCCTACTTGGAAATTCATCTCTTCCTCTCGTCCATGTGGCCAGGCAGCCCCCTCTTACCTCACTGCTGAGGTAGAACATGAGGAGGCTAGAGGCTTATTTGTTCCTTGTACTTACTACACTGCCCAACATTGTTGCAGTAGCCACATGGGGCCACTTAAATTAACCACGGTTAAATAAAATAAAAAATTTAGTTCCTCAGTCACCCAAGCCACGTTTCAAGGGCTCGTGAACCACACGTAGCTAATAGCTACCACATTTGATAGCTTGGAGATAGAACGTTTCCGTCATCATAGGAAGTTCTGTTGGTGAGCATGGCTCTGGGCAAACTGAAGCAGACACGAGGAGCGCAGGTAGACCAGAACGTCCACGATGGAGGGCAGGACACTCAACAGTGAGACCCCCTAGTGAGAGGGCTGTTGTGGTCAGATCGCCCCACAGTGAAACTATAAGTTTCAGGCAACTCTTTGTCCACTCTTGAAAAAGAACCAGTCACCCAGGGCATTTGAAGAATGTGAAAGAAAACAACCAACAGGCAAAGAAAAGAAAAACAAGAAAAGGGAAAAGGGGGGGGCGGTGGGGGGAGGAAACAAACGTGGAAGAAAGTCACATACAGAAAATAAATGTTTTTAAAAAATTAGTTTTAATATCCCTGGAGAACTAAGGTGAAGTTATTGCTCCACAAATCAAGACAAAGATGCTAGTGGGGAAGGCTAAGAGATGGAAAGTGGGAAGGACAGAAACTGAGCCTTGGTCAAGAAGGTCCGGTGTCTGGCTGGTAGGAGTTCTAGACGGGAAAGGGGACAGAGAGTAGAGAATTTTAAGTGGTGGTAGTAATGCCCGTCAACATCCTGAAGCTGGAGAGTGAGAGGGCCCGCAGCAGAGCTCCTTGCCACTTACTGAGCAGGACCAGGGTGCAGAAACCAGCCTCCGAGCTTCCAGGTGGGCAGGAGCGAGCCAAGGTGTAGGGTGGCCTGGGAGGACAGAGGCCCCAGGCCGGGGTACGCTGCTGGGCATCTGGTAAGACTTAGGACAACCTGACGGGTTGGTTACTTAGAAAATACTTGCGAAAGGTATTGAACACATCTGGCGGAGCATTTTAGAGCATATTTGGCCAGCAGATACATGGAAAGCAAAGCAAGTAGAGGTGGCAGTTACCATCAGCAGATGTGGACTCGGCTGAAAAACGAGAATAGTCCGAGAACGGTACTTGATACGTTGTGCTTTAGAATGAAACTGTAAGAGTTCCTGATTTATGTTGTGCTTTAAAATGACTCTAAGAATCACTAATTTAATTTTCTTGAAAAAGATTCCTGCAAGGACAGAGACTACCAGATACCCTTCTTGACTCCTGAGAGAGTCCACGTAGTTAGGTTAATTATGGAAGGTCGACAGATCACAGTGAATGAGCTAACTATCAGATATGGGTAGCCAATTCATCACCCTGTGGGAAAAAGAGTTTATAAAAGTAAACAAACACAACTCTAAATTCTCTAAAAATGTTTTTATACCAAATATCTAGTCTCAAAGCTGTGGGTCACAGTTCTGGTGCAACCACTATTAATATCAACTTTTAAAGGAGAGCTTTGCCCTTTTCAGCAAATTAACTTGTTAGAAACTGGATTTCCAGACCTCAAGGAGAGAGTAGAGGTGTAGCTTAAATTGTGTCTTATCAAGTAGTTCTACGTAGCCATTGTTTTGTGTCCTCAAGGGCCCGGTGTTAGCATCTACTATCCTGACTTTATCACTTATGGTTTCAAACACACTTATTACAATATTTGGGGCTTATAAAAATCTTATTCCATAAATAGCTTTTAATTTTACCCGATGTTGTTAGAAATGGCAGCTGCAAGGATGGGGAAGAGAAAGGCAGGAATGAAGAGGGCTGGGAACTCATCTACAATAATGGGAAATAAAGTCTATACTGAGACATTTTCAACGATAGAATATAGCAATGTAAGCATAATACTTAAAAATATGAGAGTAAATAGCAAAAGGAAGATGTAAGATATTTTTGAAGAGGTTGCCTTGGGGAGTGAGGAAGGGTGGAGCATGAGGGTATTGTTTTCCATTAGTACTTTTGTCATCTTAAATTCTGTGTTTTTAAAATGTTTTTGATAAAAATGAAAGTGTAAGATGAATAAAATAGAGCATGTAACTTAAACAGTGGCAGCATGGGGACCAGGGGACTCTGCGGGAGGAGGAGCGGTGGGGGTCTCCGCTGAGGGGTCCGGTGCCCTCCCCCCTTCCCTGTCAGTACATTTAAGTCTTGAGCGAAGATCTGTTCGACTAAAACTTTGGTGTTAGGATTTTATCTTGTGGAAGGTATTTTGGGTATAATTTGGTGCCGTGCCCACTCTTCCTGTTGCTGTGGGTGTTTTTCGCCCAGGCTGACAGATGTGGGTGGTGTGCTCCAGACAGACAGCGTGCACGGAGCGAGCCAGGTCTCCGTCCCACGCCAGACTCGTGCTGGACGGCCGTTACGCACAAACGCTCTAAATTATTCTGTTGCTTGTAGAATAAAGACCTCAACCTGAAAACTATTTATGAAAAGTTACATGGTTGAGGAAATCTAAGGACCAGGAATTAACCCCCAAATTACATTTTCTGAACTACATTTGAAAAACTGTAAGATGATCTAAAATGTCCAAATTCCATCTAGTCAGCAGGGGTTCTGAACGTTGGGGTGACGGCATCATTCGTGAGTGGATTTCATGGATTTCCTTTGTACTGTTGTAGGTGGCCCTGGTGTTTCCAAACAGTGACCCTGTGATGTTCATGGTGGCATTTTATGGGTGTCTCCTGGCAGACCTGGTTCCTGTCCCCATAGAAGTGCCATTAACAAGAAAGGTAGCTAACTCGGTCGGGGCTGTGGGGCTCCGGCCCCATGAGGTTCTCTCCGGAAGCTGGCGCCTTCCTGCTGGAGCGACCTGGCAGCCGGGCGCTGTGTGGAGTGAAGAGAGGGAGGCAGGCAGGCCAGGGCTTGAGAGAGTGTTAGATGCGGTGCCGGCTGCAGTCCGCTCTCGTGTGTCTTGTTGTGAGAGGGACTTTAGAAGCTTAGACGGAGCTCTTACGTCATCTCTGTGAACTTTTCAGAACAAATGGTGCATGTTTTTTCCTCTGATGGATAGAATTCACGATCAGATTTTGTTAAATCTGTCTCTCAAAACCATACACTTATCGATAATAATTTTCATTTCTTGAGAATGAGTAAGTCACACCGTGACATATTGTAACTCCTTCTCAGTGATAGTTTTGAATATGGGAGATGGGAATTTGCTTGCTTTTCTGTCTGCTTACGTAACAGCAAGCAGTTTTTACTACTGACAAATGATTAATGTGGGGGACTTGGTGATGTTCTAGGGAGCTATTACATTTCAAGTATAAATGTCAGTAATCTGATTATTGAAAAAAAGTAATTATTTTAAGAGTACACAAGGCACGTGTTTTAGAAAATTAGAGTTTTCTACCCTATCAGTGTTCAGGCAGTTAAAGTAAGCATTACCAGCAACAAATACTCAAGAATCCCAAAAGTGAAGTTTGACATAAAACCAGTACACCCCAGAGGATGATATATGATGAACAGATATTTGAATACAGAGATTCTTCAGAAAAAGCAAGATTTGTCAAACTTGCAGGAAGAAAGTGACAAAACGTTACTGAGGGATATGTATAAAAGAAGCATTGACTGGAAGGAAATGTGCATTTCTGTGGGAAATAAGTAATTGTGTTAAAGTGTTAAAGGTTGGGCCTCCCCAGATTAATCTGCAAATTTTAAAGATGACTCACGTGGAAATTTCCATGCTATTATTTTTGGTTTATTAAAATGCTGCTACATGTCATTTACAAGAAAACACTGAGAAATTGGCTCATTATCCAGAACTTTCTATTTCATTGCAAAAATATATCTTTTCAACTTAAAAATGATTCTATTGTATTTCCATGAAAATACAGCATATACCCATCTAGGATTCAGTTGTAGAAGTTGATGCGGGCGAATGAAGGTGAAGGGCTCAGCTCTCTGGGTGGGCCTGAGTGGTGCAGGGCCCTCTGTGGCAGCCCCGTGAGCGCCTCGCTGTGTTCTCTGCAGGACGCTGGCAGCCAGCAGGTCGGGTTTCTGCTGGGCAGCTGCGGCGTCGCCCTGGCCCTGACCACGGATGCTTGTCAGAAGGGCCTGCCCAAGGCACAGACGGGAGAGGTGGCGACTTTCAAAGGTAGGCCCCCAAGGGCAGGGGAGGTGTCTCCAGCAGGAGTGGGGTCCTTGTCAGAGGCCTGCGCGTCTCGCTTGCCCCCGGTTCAGAGTCACTGTTCAGAGGCACCCACTGAATTAAATATAAATTAATACAAAGTGAACGGGACGGAGACTTGTGTTCCCCAGGCGCACAGTAGCCGGTGGCTGTGTGGTGGGGGCTCAGCCCTGAGGCCCGCTGACCACTGTCCTGGGCCATCTGTACCCTTACAGGATGGCCCCCGCTCTCCTGGCTGGTGATCGACGGGAAGCATCTGACCAAGCCCCCCAAAGACTGGCACCCACAGACCCAGGATGCAGGGGCTGGGACCGCCTACATCGAGGTAATGGCCTCATCTAACTCAGAGCACGTTGAAGCAGCCCCCACAGGCTCAGCTCTGGTTTCTCATGAGTGTAAGCTGCCATTTATTTTAGGTTACAGGCTTAAACTTACCCTTCTGTTTGATCTTCACCCCAGAGACAGAAAGGGTCGGCAGCACTGCGTTAGCCCGCATGCGCTGCTGTACCCAGGCACTTACCCCAGGGGTGCCCCACTTTCCTCTGTGGGTGTCACCCCAAGACTCACGGCGTATCATGTGCTCCCATGTGACGGGATGGTTAGTGAGGGACGGACAACTGACCACTTCTTTTTAAATTCTGTCAGCCTCCCATTCAGTCTGCCGTGACCTCCAGAAGCATCCCATAAAGGGTTTTTTTTCTTGAAATCTTTCAGTATAAAACCAGCAAAGAAGGCAGCACAGTGGGGGTCACGGTGTCCCATGCATCCCTGCTGGCCCAGTGCCAGGCTCTGACCCAGGCTTGCGGCTACTCAGAAGGTAAGGGCGTGCAGGCTCCTGGGGACTGTGGCTGTGTGTCGACCTAGCCCTTTCGCCCAGGTGGGGCCGGGCGCCAGAGTGCTCAGGGCCCTCTGCTTGTGCTGGATGCATGGGGGTTAGGTCATCCAGGCAGGCCCACGCAGGGTCCTTTCCAGTACATGTGTGTGTCTGTTGATCTTAAGGAGCATGGAATTCATATACCACCACTTAGGCGTGGTGGCTGGTTCCTTCTGTGACATAGCTGAGGGGCAGTGTATTTTGTACTTAAAAAAATGGAAAACCATCTTAATGGACCCACTTCTGTATTACTGTTTTCTATGACTGTGGTTTTGGCAAAAACTGTCATGCATGCAAATATACAAACGGAATCTTGAAAGTCATAGATTTTCTGTTGGTGATAAAGGCAGCACCTCCCCCCATTTACTGTTAAATATCGGATATTTAGCTTAGAACTGTTCTTTTAAGAAACTATAAAAATGATGGTTTCCCCACTGTAACAATACTGGAATTGAATAAAACTAGAAAGTAAATTGAATGGTATGTTTTAAATAACTAAAATACAGGTGTTTAAAAGTAAGGGGAAAATAAAATAAAAGTCAGGGGTCGCTGCAGACTTCAGTGGAGATTTGGAGGATGATTTTAGATATATTCAAGGGCCTGAATAATTTTTTGAAAATTGGATCTATTAAGTCACATGTGTGCTTTTTCTGGACATGTGTATATCACGTATCATTTGGGTGCTTTAGCAACAGAAGGAGCATACATACAGAGCTCTCAGAAAGCAGTCTCATCTCCCGGCACAGCAGACTCATGTTCACCATTGGTGTCTATCCTGAGGGGTGCACGTCGAGGTTGCTGTGGCTTCGGTGGGGGGCCTGCAGCCAGGTCCTGCAGAGCACAGGGCTCTGTGGGCAGCCCCGGGTCGCCACCCTTACTGGAGGAGAGCAGAGAGAAGGGACAGCTTTCTGAGGGGAAGCAACATGAGCAGCATGTGTTGTTTCCCAAAGATGCAGGGTGGTGGCCTCGGTGTGAGAATGGGGGCATCTGGATGTACAGTGAGAAGTAAGCATATCCATCTGCAGTGGGAGAGTCTCGAGGGGCTGCTCAAGTACACGCTGTTCCTTATGTTTTCAGATTAGTGATCAGCATAACTCTGTGTTGTTTTTTTTTTCAAGATGTTTACTGATTTTTATTTATTTATTTGAGAGAGACAGAGAGGGAGAGAGAGAGCACGAGCAGGGGGAGGAGTAGAGGGAGAGGGAGAAGCAGACTCCCCGCTGAGCAGGGAGCCCAAATGGTGGCTCGATCCCAGGACCCTGGGATCATGACATGAGCCGAAGGCAGACACTTAACGACTGAGCCACCCGGGTGCCCCAGCATAGCTCTGTTTTAATCCAAAATTGTATGACCTACTTCTGAGTTTTTCTAGTAATTTGAATAAATAACCAAGACGATTGATTAATTGGTACATGGTATTTGGAAATGGTGTGTATGTTTCCTAGAGCTCTTCATGTCAATCAATGATGTATTCATCTCGGAGTTTCTTTAAAAATGCACATGACTTGTGAAGAGGGTCACAAGTGGTTTAACCATCTTTGTCCACTTTCAGCTGAGACATTAACAAATGTGCTGGATTTCAAAAGGGATGCTGGTCTGTGGCATGGAGTGTTAACAGTGAGTGTTGTATGCTAAATGATCTAATGGTTGGAATTGAGGGATCCTAATGCTTCATATCAATAGATGACACCAAGCCCTATTTTTAGGTGATGTAATTAATCCTTATCTGAACTGAAGTGTCATCATGAGGAGGGCGTTGATGTTATCTTTGCCTTCTCTGGCGTGGTGTGGCCCTCTGCTGTCTGCACCTGAGCGAGGCCTGCCCCTTGAGCACCTCCGTTTCTTCCACAGAGTGTCATGAACAGGATGCACGTCATCAGCATCCCGTACGCGCTGATGAAGGTGAACCCTCTGTCCTGGATTCAGAAAGTGTGTTCCTATAAAGGTAATGGGAAATAGCACCGTCATCTGACTCATCCTTCATTCAAGAAGTCACTTTGATTTAATCCTTGGTGATTCAGACAGTCATAAAGCCGACATGCGGAACTGCAGGGATGAGCTGAGGAGCGCTGACGGCCTGCGTGCACCATGACCAGTCGTGGACTGTGTCTGGCCTGTGCACACGGCCCGGGCGGCCCTTGCGGGGGACGGCCCCGTGGCAGCTCTCTTCTGCAAACACCATAGGCTACCAATTTTGTTCTCTTGAAATTTTCTTTACAGTCCCATCAGTGCTCCCGGTTCTTAGTAGTGGGGATGGCTTTAATCTGAGGTTAGGGCTTTAGAAGCTACCAGCGCTAGAGCTGTTGATTCCCAGGAAGCAGTGTGGACAGAGGGCCATGGGGCTGCCCGGAGGCCTTGCCCGCCTGCCCCCTGCCTTGGTCAGCCACAGGGCTTCCCCATCCCTCGGGCTCTGCTCCAGCAGGCCTGGGGGGCCCCTTCGCGACCCCCTGAGGCTGGGCCTCAGGTTTGTCCGCACACTCCCTCGTCCTGGGGACCCGTGTAGACTCAGGTGTGTCTGTGAGGCGCAAGCGTGCCTCTTTCCCGTGACGCAGGGCACTTATGTGCTCCCCCTCTGCAGCCCGGGCCGCGCTGGTCAAGTCCCGCGACATGCACTGGTCTCTCCTAGCTCAGCGAGGTCAGAGGGACGTCAGCCTCAGCTCACTGCGCGTGTTGATCGTGGCGGACGGCGCTAACCCCTGTGAGTAAGCGCAGCCGAGCGAGGGCGTGGCCAGGGCCTCCCCGCCGCTGGCCTGACTTGGGAGGGAAGAGGTTCAAGTACAACATGCCGAGAAGCAGCGCTGAGGTGTTACATCCCTAAATGTTCTGCCGTGTGCTGGGCCACACGCCCTCTTGGTGGGGACTCCCTGGTGTATCTTGTGCATGTTTATGAAGGCACTGGATTTAAAGCAATTTTAACACCTCGGACAGAAGCTACATTAGGAGATGGCCGGAATGTAGATATGGACTGGGAGCCTGTCCCAGCCTCTTGTCCTGGGCCCCTGGGGCCCCAGCGATCCGGCTCGGCCTCCTGGGATCTCCCCTGGCGTGCCGCTGTGCGCCCTGGGCCCTGCGCAGGGTCTGAGTGTGGCTGCTTGCTGGCGGCTGTCTGAGGCCTGCCGCGGGGCGTTCCCTGGGGAGGCGCGGTGGGCCTTCGTGGGGGCTTCTATGCGGCACAAAGCCCTCGACCAGGTGGGGGGCTGTTCTCGTTGCTTTAACAGCTGTTTTTGCATTGAAGCACCTGGACCGGGAGCTGGCCTTTCATCCAGTCCCCTGAGGAGGGCCCTGATAGCCCTGCGCCCCTGGTCCCCCACCGCCCAGGAGGGCACCCTGCCGTCGAGCTCCTCCAGCCGTCCCTGGGCCCAGCAGGGCCCCTCCGTCCTGCCTCCAAGACACCCAGGGCTAGGTGCCCTGCATCCCCACGCCCGCCTGAACCCAGTCACATGCCCGGGCCTGGCCTCATGCCCCCGCAGGTCCTCCACTCTGCTGCACCCCCAGCAGCTCCTCACCGGGCACCGGGCTCACCCTCCTGGCTGCAGACCGCGGTCCCCCACCGACCTCAGATCCTGCCGCTCCGCGTGCCCTCTGGGGCCCATGGCACTGAATGACTGGGTTGTCTTGTGTGTCCTCTGCTGTCTGCCGGTGCCCAGCAAGAACTGGACGCAGCGCCCCTGCTTTTCCACAAGCCTTGCTGTGGCAGGGTGCCTGAGGGTCGTGGCACAGCCCTGGGGTCCCAGTGGGTGCAGCCCCGAGCAGGTGGCACCCTCCCGCCTGGGAGCTGAGCTTCCATATCCATGACACCTCAGACTGGCCGGGGCGAGTCGGGGAGAAGCAGGGGCAGCCCGGGGACGGTGTGTGGGCTGCCCCTGTGGGGGGTTACTTGGCCGGCCCCCCAGCCCTGAGGCACTTCCAGCAGCACCCGGGCCTCGCCATGAGGGAGGTTCGCCCCATAAATGCTTCTCGGTCACCTCCCATCAGCAGACCTGTGAGGAGATGGGGCGAGGGTGGGGCTGGCCGTGAGTTAGCGCTCAGACACAATGCAGGGGTGCAGCAGAGGCCTTCCTTGAGAAACGTCCAGCTCTTCCCTGCTGGTGGTTTCCAGACGCATCATGTTTTCCATGGAAGCAGCCCCACCCCTCCCCAGACGTCTCCTGGAGCGCTGGTGTCAGGCCTGTCCCTGTCAGCCCTCCAGTTACCCCACGTCTCCCTCTGTCTCACGCAGGGTCCATATCCTCCTGTGATGCGTTCCTCAATGTCTTCCAGTCCAGAGGGCTGAGGCCCGAGGTCATCTGTCCCTGTGCGACTTCCCCTGAGGCGTTAACGGTCGCCATCCGCAGGTGAGGTGGTTGCTTGCTCCGTCTTCCTCATGCAGCTGCAGTACCGCTGCTGCGGAGTGTGGGAGTCTGCCTCTAGGCAGGAGAATTCACGAAGCCACGCCGGGCCAGCTTCCCAGGCGTGTGCGCTGGTGGGGGGGCAGCCCTGGGCACCATGCCCCTCGCCCTGGGCTGGTCGCGCGTCTCCCTCCAGCCTGGATCCGTGCCGGGACTTGGGTAGCGGCTCCCGGGGCTGTGATCTCTGGGCTTGTTCTCCCTCCGAGGGCTCCTCTTCCTCCTTGGCCTTCATAAGCATCGCAGCCCGGAGCCCTTCCCTGCCCCGAGGGGGGCCCCTGGCATCTCCAGTGCCCAGCAGCCAGGGACGGGTCTGTACCTGTGGGGCTGTCCTGGAGAAGGGCCCTGGCCAAGCGCTCACCCCTGCCCCCTCCTGAGGAAGCCCCACCGCGGCTCCTGCAGCTGCATTCTCTCTGCGCTCCCCCCGTCTCAGCCCGGAGGGTGGGGTCAGGACCTCAGAGCTGGCAGGCTCTTGCCCTTCCTGCTCCTAACGGGCCACCTTTTCCTTCCCGGGTCCCCTCTCGCGGCCCTAGGGCTCCTGTCCGCAGCGGCCTCTGGGTGCCGTCCTGGGGTAGAGGGCCGTGTGCTCACAGTTGAGAGTGTCTCTGCGTTAATTTTCTGCTCTCAACCCAGTTATTAGAAAGTCAGTCGTGGTTGTGGTCTTGTGTTATATTAGTCTGTGCTTTCTTATGTGCAAGTATTGAATAATCCTAAAATTTTAATAACTTAGCAAGAAAAAGAACATCTTTGTCCTTCACAAACCATAAGGTATTCCTCATTCCTTTGCTCTGTGGTGACACCTCACTCCCATGCCTGGTGGCATCAGACACTGTATTTCTCCTGCATTCTGCGTCAGGAGTTTGGGAAGGGCTCTGCTGGTGGTTCTGGCTTGCAGCCTCTGGTCTCTGGACTGGACGCATTGGCGCTGCTCCGGGCTTCCTCGGGGCCTGTCCTTCTGCTGCCCAGGGCTCCCAGCAAGTGTCCCAGCACAGCCAGGCAGAAGCTGTCAGCTTTATGACCTCTCCGGGGAGGTCACAGAATGTCACTTAGACCCTGGCCACAGGCCCACCAGATGCCCCCGGCGGGGGAGGAGTGTGCAAGTGCCCATGCCGAGCAGCGCGCAGCGTCTTCAGCGGGCCTGTCCCCCACGGCCAGCCGTGTGTGGTGCAGAGCAGAGGCTTTGGTGCAGCGTCATCCTGCAGGCAAGCTGGGTACGGATCCCTCCCCCCCCATGGGCTCTGTCCCCTCGTCAGTGCGTCTGCTTTTGTCTTCCAGGCCGCCAGACCTGGGAGGACCTCCACCAAAGAAAGCTGTCCTGTCGATGAACGGTCTCAGTTTTGGTGTGATCAGAGTTGATACTGAAGAAAAGCTGTCCGTTCTTACCGTTCAGGACGTTGGTCAGGTGCTGCCGGGAGGTAAGGGACGAGCTGGAGTGTGTCCAGTCCCGCAGCTGCTTGACGTAACAGGAGTCCTGGGTGCTCCGGGCTTCATGGGAGTGCTCTGCAAGCTCACAAGCAAAAGGCTTCTGAGCAGTGGTTTTCCATGTATATTGAGGTTTTAATTTATAGTGTTATTTTTTCAGTTTTTTGCCTGGCTCTGTATTAAATTTAAGGTTGTGCAAAACCAGGAGGATCTGTTGGTGGCCCCTGAGCCGGATGTGGTTCTCCGGTGTCTGGGAGCTGGAGTGCTGACTGCATGTCAGGCATGGGCATCATGCTGCACACACATGAGGCATTGATCAGCTCCTGGCACTCCAGAGTCTGCAGACGGCCTGGTCACCGGATGCCACCAGCCGGGGTAGCAGGGATGTGTTCGGTCAGGAGCATGACTCTGAAGGTTGCAAGAAATTCCCGTTGCAGCCTCCTGCCCCCGGGCCCCCTGCACCTGGGTGCCGGCCCCGTGGCAGTGCCACAAGGAGAGGGTGGTGGAACGGCCTGCCTGTGGTCCTCCTGCAGAGCGTCGCGCAGGGAAATGGAGACCTGAGCCTGGCCCGGGAGGCCCAGTGACAGTTGTGAGCCGGGGAGGCTCTGCCTGCTGCTCTGTGGCTGCCCCTCACGGTGACGACCTCACGGTGGCTCGGCTTCCTCCTCGCCATGCAGGCCCTTCTGAGATTCATGGGCAGCTGTCTTGACCCACCCTGTGTGCGTGTGTGTGCACAGTGCTCCCCGCGGTGCGAGTGTGCATGTGTGTGTGTGTGTGCACGCATGTGTGCGTGTATGCGTGTCTGCACGGTGCTCCCCCGGCTGCGTGTGTGTGTGTGTGTGTGCGTGCATGTGCTCCCCTGGGTGCTTGCGGGTGTGTGCACAGTGCTCCCCCTGGTGTGTAGGTGCGTGTGCTCCCCTGGGTGCTTGCGTGTGTGTGTGCGTGTGCTCCCCTGGGTGCTTGCGTGTGTGTGTGTATGTGTGTGTGTGCACAGTGCTCCCCCGCTGCGTGTGTGTGTGTGCGTGTGTGCACGCATGTGTGCGTGCGTGTGCTCCCCCAGCTGCGTGTGTATGTGTGTGTGTGCGTGTCCTCCCCTGGGTGCGTGCGTGTGTGTGCGTGTGTGTGTGCGTGTGTGCGTGTCCTCCCCTGGGTGCGTGCGTGTGTGTGCGTGTGTGTGTGCGTGTGTGCACAGTGCTCCCCCAGCTGCGTGTGTGTGTGTGTGCCTGTGTGCACACATGTGGGCGTGTATGCGTGTCTGGACGGTGCTCCCCCGGCTGCATGTGTATGTGTGTGCGCACAGTGCTCCCCCTGGTGTGTAGGTGCGTGTGCTCCCCTGGGTGCTTGCGTGTGTGTGTGTGTGTGTGTGCTTGCATGTGTGTGTGCACAGTGCTCCCCCGGCTGCGTGTGTGTGTGGCGTGTGATCCCCTGGGTGCTTCCGTGTGTGTGTGTATGTGTGTGTGTGCTTGCATGTGTGTGTGCACAGTGCTCCCCCGGCTGTATGTGTATGTGTGTGCGTGCATGTGCTCCCCCAGCTGCGTGTGTGTGTGTGTGTGCTTGCATGTGTGTGTGCTCCCCAGCTGCGTGTGTATGTGTGTGTGCATGTGTGCACAGTGCTCCTCCAGCTGCGTGTGTGTGTGTGCCTGTGTGCACACATGTGTGCGTGTATGCGTGTCTGCACAGTGCTCCCCTGGCTCCATGTGTATGTGTGTGTGTGCGTGTGCTCCCCTGGGTGCTTGCGCGTGTGTGTGTATGTGTGTGTGTGCACAGTGCTCCCCCGCTGCGTGTGTGTGTGTGCGTGTGTGCACGCATGTGTGCATGTATGCGTGTCTGCACGGTGCTCCCCCGGCTGCGTGTGTGTGTGTGTGTGTGCGCACAGTGCTCCCCCTGGTGTGTAGGTGCGTGTGCTCCCCTGGGTGCTTGCGTGTGTGTGTGTGTGCTTGCATGTGTGCGTGCGTGTGCTCCCCCAGCTGCGTGTGTATGTGTGTGCGTGTCCTCCCCTGGGTGCGTGCGTGTGTGTGCGTGTGTGCTTGCATGTGTGTGTGCACAGTGCTCTCCCGGCTGCGTGTGTGTGTGTGTGCTTGCATGTGTTCATGCGTGTGCTCCCCCAGCTGCGTGTGTATGTGTGTGTGTGCGTGTCCTCCCCTGGGTGCTTGCGTGTGTGTGTGTGTGCGCACACAATGCTCCCCTGGATGCTTGCATGTGCACGTGTGTGTGCGTGTGTGCACAGTGCTCCCCCGGCTGCGTGTGTGTGCGTGTGCGTGTGTGTGTGTATGTGTGTCTGCGCGTCAGTTGTCAGGACCATTGCAGAGCTGACTGATGTGTTGAGGGCTGATGGTGTCCTGTTTTCAGCAGAGACTTAATCTTTCACTGTGTTCGCCCCAAGGGCTTTGTGGCCTTTTGTCGTTTAGATCAGGGTCTCTGCTGTGAATGCAAGCATGTGGGAGTATCTGGCTGTGACCTGCACACCAGCGTCCCCCTCCAGCATTTGTGAATGAATGGAAACAAGTCAATGAGCCCCCTTCTTTGTCCTCTTGCTAATTACCATCCTGGAAGAGGAGAACGCGTTAGAGAACACTCAAGAGTCCAAGGAAGGGCCGTGCCCCGGTGACCACAGGCTTCTTAATTCCTCACTGGGTGACCGAGTTTCCTTAAATGGACCACTGCACATTCTGGTGTGCATTTCACCCTTCCGTTGGAGGCTGGTTTTGGATGCCTGCTCTGTGGCAGGGCTGGGCGGCCTGGAACTGCAGTCACCTGACAGGCACGGCCCCCCACGCCCAGAGCGGGCAGCAGGCAGGATCGTCGGTGGGGAGCTGCTTATGACAGTGGAACAGGAGGTGGCTGGGCTCTGGGATGGGCTGTGCGGGGCTACGGCATGAGACGGGTCAGGAGGGTGACACAAGGAGGGGGCACGGAATGTGTCCACGAGAGAGCAAGTGTCCTGTCAGCCTGAGCTTATGATGTGCAGGATGCGTCGTGCTTCGGTTAAATACTGCGTAGGAAGCAGAAGGACGCACACCTGGACAGAGCGTGTGGTATGCACGTCCGACAGCTCGTTGGAAGAGCAGACTGCGTGTGTGACGTTTTGTTTCCATAACTGCAGACGTAGCGACGAGTAGATCTCTGCGAATGACCCGTTTACATGTATTGCTTGTGTGTGACTTTGGGGTTTCCCTCTCCTAGCTGACGTATGTGTTGTGAAGGTGGAAGGTGCCCCTTACCTCTGTAAAACCGATGAAGTCGGGGAGGTATGCGTCAGCTCCAGTACTACCGGCACAGCGTACTATGGGCTGCTTGGAATCACCAAGAGTGTCTTTGAGGTTTGTACCTCTCCCTGCCCTTTCTGTTGGGGTGGATTCCGTAGCATCAGTGGAGTGTGGGGCGTGAGGCTCAGCGGCTCTCCAGCCCTGATGGGGGTCGAGGTCAGCCCGGGAAGCCAGCGCTCCGCATGCTCGAGGGGCCAGCCGCTGGGCACAGGGGGATAAGGGGGTCACAGGAGGAACACAGACCATGCTGGGTGCGGGAGCCCGAGGAGCGTCTCATCCGCTGACAGAGACTCTGGCCTTGGGGTGGCCTGTTCCCCACCAGGGATCCTTGGGTGACAGCCCCATCTGGGGAGCCGTACCCTGGCCGGCATCTGGTTGGTTAGCTGTCCATGGGGCACAGCCTGACGTTCCCCTCTCTGCTCTGCGCAGACCGTCCCGGTCACGGCAGGAGGCATGCCCGTGTCTGACAGGCCTTTCACCAGGACGGGGCTGCTGGGCTTCATCGGGCCTGTGAGTATGTCCTGCTGCCAGGACCTGGGCCTCCAGACAGGCCCACACCTCAGTAGAGGGGACGCTGTCAGCATCCAGCGTGCATCTAGGGGCCAGGGATGCTCTCTAGGTCCCACAGTCCACAGGACAGCACCCACAACAGAGTACTGTCAGCCCAGAATGTCCTGGCCGCTGACTTTGGGAGCCCTGCCCGAGGGCACGGGCAGTCAGAGTCCTATACAACCTCACCTTTCCTGTGCCACCCCCCGCCACCAGGATGCAGGACCCTGTGCCCCCCCACTGCCCCCCCACGTCTCCTTGTCTCCTCCCCAGCCCACCAGGATGCAGGACCCTGTGCCCCCCCACCCCCCCATGTCCCCTTGTCTCCTCCCCAGCCCACCAG
>NC_138369.1:192385040-192420096 GCF_054177405.1 Leptonychotes weddellii
TTGTCACAAATGGCAAGATCTCGTTCTTCTTTACGGCTGAGTAGCATTCCATTGTGTCCACACCGCGTGTTCTTTATCGGTCCCGTCAGTCCGTGGACACACGGGCTGCTTCCATAACTTGGCTATTGTAAATAATGCTGCATTAAACATAGGGGTGCATTTATCTTTTTGAATTAGTGTTTTTGGTGGGTTTTTTGGGGTAAATACCTAGTAGCACAGTTGCTGGATCGTAGGTAGTTCTATTTTTAATTTTTTGAGGAGCCTCCATACTGTTTTCCAGAGTGGCTGCACCAGTTTGCATTCCCACCAACAGTGTGGGAGGGTTCCTTTTCCTTCATATCTTGCCAACACCTGTTGTTTCTTGTGTTGTTGATTTTAGCCATTCTGACAGGTATGAGGTGATACCTCATTTTTTAAAATTTACATTTTCCTGATGATTAATGATGTTGAGCACCTTTTCATGTACCTGTTGAGTATATGTATGTCTTCTTTGGAAAAATGCCTATTTGGATCCTCTGCCCATTTTTTAATTGGATTGTTTGTTTTTGCCATTGAGTTGTGTGAGTTCTTTATATATTTGGGATATTAACCCCTTATCAGATATATGATTTGCAAATATTTTCTCTCACTCAGTAGGTTGCCTTTTCATTTTGGTAATGATTTCCTCTGCTGTGCAGAAGCTTTTTTGTTTTATGTTTGCTTTCATTGCTTTTGCTTTTGGTGTCAGAGCCATAAAATCATCAAAAAGACTTGTGTCAGGGAGCTTACCACCTATGTTTTCTTCTAGGAGTTTCATGGTTTCAGGTCTTATGTTCAAGTCTTTAACCAATTTTGATTTTATTTTTGTGGATGGTGTGAGAAAGTGGTCCAGTTTCATTCTTTTGCATGTAGCTGTCCAGTTTTCCCAGAACCGTTTATTGAAGACAGTCCTTTCCCCATGGTATATTCTTGTCTCCTTTGTCACAAAGTAATCGACCGTATGTGCTTGGGTTTATTTCTGGGCTCTCTATTGTATTCCATTGATCTGTATGTCTATTTTTATGCTAATACCATACCATTTTGGTTACTAAAACTTTGTAATATAATTCAAAATCATGAAGTGTGATGCCTCCAGCTTTGTTCCTCAAGTTTGCTTTGGCTACTCAGGGTCTTTTTTTGGTTCCCTACAAATTTTAGGATGATTTGTTTTAGTTCTGTGAAAAATGCCATTGGATTATACTGAATCTGTAGATTACCTTGGGTAGAATGGACATTTTAAAAATACTAATTCTTCCAATCCACGAGCATGGCATGTCTATTTCTTTGTGTCTTCAATTTCTTTCATCACTGTCATAGTTTTTAGTGTATAGGTTTCTTACCTCCTTGGTTAAATTTATTTTATTTTATTATTTTTGGTGCAACTGTAAATGGAATGGTTTTCTTAATTTCTCTTTCTGATGGCTCATTCATTAGACTAGTGTACAGAGACACAACAGATGTTTCCTGTGATTTTACTGGATGTATTTATCAGTTCTAACAGTTTCTGGTGGAGTCTTAAGGGTTTTCTATATATAAGATCATGTCATCTGTAAATAGTGATGGTTTTACTTCTTCCTTTCCAATTTAGATGCCTTTTATTTCATTTTCTTGCCTTATTGCTGTGGCTGGGACTTCTAGTTCCATGTACTTATTCCTGATCGTAGGGGGGAAAGTTCTCAGCCTTTTACCATTGAGAATGGTGTTGGCTGAGGGTTTGTCAAATATGATCTTTCTTACATTGAGGTATGTTCTCTCTATACCTGCTGTGTTCAGAGTTTTTATCCTAACAGTAATTTCTTGTTGTAATTCAATATCTAGTCACTATTCAGACTCTCTGATTATCTAATGTTTAGTTTGTTTGATTCAGGATCAAAATGAAGTAAAAAAAAATTGTGCTTGGTGAGGACAAGTTCTTTAAGTCTTTCTTAATCTACAGATTCTTCCTCTGTCATAGTTTTCTTGTGGTTAGTTTGTGGACAAAAACAAGTTGTTTGTCCAGTATGTTTCTTTAGCCTAGGCTCTGAAGATTGTGTCTCAGATCTATCATTCAATACAGGCGTCTGTCGCCTGTGGTCATCCTGTACATTGTGGTTGGATCAGACTCAGGTTCAGTTTTCTGGCAAAAATTCCTCCTGGAAGGTGGCATATGATTCTGGCTGCCTCTGTTCACCACTCCTGGGGTCACTGATCTGTTAGGACTTCACAGCGGAGCTACCCTGATTATGAAGGCTCACCGGAGCAGCCTTGAAAGTTTCTCCTCTGGAGAGCGCATGCCCTCCTCAGTCACCCAGGGGCCTGGAGGCAGGCTGTGTAAGAAAACAAGATCAAGGATTGATTTCAGAGTAGTAAGGTGGTTTCTTAGAATCCTCTTCAAGTGACCATGAGTTTTGTTTATTTGTTTCATTAAGAACTAGTGGATGCAAACATACTGGACGTGATTCAGTCTATTATAGTTTTTTTTATTTTTCAGTGGTTAGTGGGAGCCCCTTCAGGTTGGCTCTTGAGTCCTTCTGATGTACTCCTGGAATTCTTTGAGGCCATAGTAGAGATGAGGAAGCTCAGATACTTGGGGGAAGGCAGTGTGTTTTGCATCCTAGACCTGTCATGGCCAGGACCCTAGGGACCTTGCTACTTCCTAGGGGAAATGGAATTGGGGAACCACCATCTGGGCACTTGATGTTGCTGGCTTCTTCACTGTTTCTGGGCTTTCTTCACTGGACAGAGTAGGAAATGATGTCTCTTTGTAAGAGTACCTACATCATGAGTTTATGCTGCTGGTTCCAGCTCAAATTCAAGACCACAAAATTTTTAAACTCACTGATTCCTTGCTCCCACACTGAAAAATTGCAGACATCAACAACTCATCAGAGAATCATTCATCTGCCTCAGGCCATGCTATACACTGTAGTCTCAAAACAGCAGTCTCCACACTCCCTCTAAAACGTGAGATTTCTGAGAGCAGCTTAACATTTTTTGCAGTTCTTTTTGCCCATAGGGCATATCTCATTAGGGGTGGACTAATCAAATTACCGTGTTTAAAGTCACTTTAAATAGATTCTCTCTCTGGGGCTTTGCCACCAACCTAATTCCAGTTCAGCTGAGTTCATTTCTTTTATTTCGCTTTCAATTGTTAGGGAATGCTTTTTAAAATTTCAAGTTTTTTGGATGTAAAATATATACATGGCTCCAAAGTCAAATCTGAACACAAGATAAATTCAGAGAAGTCCAGTTTCTGCCCCCCACAGTTGCGCTGGCTTATCTAACTTTTCTTTCTTTAATATACGCAGTTTCAGATTTATGTATATGTGCACACACACAGTACGTGTGTGTGTTAAATGATAGAAACGTATGCACGTCCTTCCACGTGTTCTTGTTGAACAGAATGTCTCCACGATCTTGAGAGCTGCGTGTTCTCACCTGGTGCAGCTCCCAGCCTCCCAGCCCCTCGGCAGCTGTGAGCGGGTCAGCCTGTGCTTGCCTGCAGCTGGGTAACACGGCGGGTCTCAAACGCCGTCCCTCCGATCTCGTGTTACTCTCTTCCAGGCCATCGACAGCATCCACCAGGTGGGCGTGTACTGTCTGGCCCTGGTTCCTGCCAACACCTTGCCCAAGGCTCCTCTCGGAGGGATTCACATTTCTGAAACCAAGCAGCGTTTCCTGGAGGGGATGCTGCACCCATGTAATGTACTAATGTGCCCTCACACCTGTGTCACCAACCTTCCCAAACCTCGCCAGAAACAACCAGGTTAGTCCTATGCGGCAATAGCTGTCTGTTCAGTCTCCATATTGGTGGCAGCCACACTCGTGGCTCAGTGGTGCAGCCCGCGTGGGGCCTGCGTCTCTGGGGCTGGAGTTAGGAGCCAGACCTACATCAGGGCAGTCACCACCTCCTGCCTGCCTGGAGCCAAGCCACAGATGAGAAAACTTTACCGTGTCACCTGTGTGGTGGCTCTCAGCTGCCTGTTGGGACCCATCTCAGTCACTAAATGCAGGCGTGGCATCTGAGGCTTGGAGGGCGAGGGGGTGGCTCGCTGGGAGTAGAGGTGCGGCCCAAGAGCAGACGTGGAGCTCAGGGATGGAGAGAGACAGTGCAGTGCTGGGGGCCGGCCCGCCAGGCTGCTCCCCACGGCTGACGCCTCAAGGGCCTCCACGAATGCTCTCCCTTCCCTGATTTCACACGTCTAGAAACTAAGTTCAAAGACCGGCTTGACTGTTATTTTTGTTCCTTTGGTTATGTAAATTTTTTTGTTTTTCTTTCACAGATTATTGAACACATAAGATACCATTAAATAAAATACATTTACTCAGGAAGGTTTAATTTCCTGTTTTATATGTAAAATGCAGGAAAACCGCGCAGTACCCTGAGCGTGTGGCTGTGCTGAGGTCCAGTCATACCCCCAGGTCTACGCCGGATGGCGAGTTTCTCAGTCTGGGGTTGCTTGTATTTGAGAGAGAGACGCTCTTCGCCGCTCACCATGACCCTTACGGCTGGCTTCCTGAGCGTCAGCACCTTAGTGAAGAGTGAAACGCCTCATTCAGATAGAAAGTGTTCCGGCAGTAAAGTCACAGGACGGTCCTGTCCCTGAGCCACCACCTGCTCACTCAGAATCCCCCGTTTTCCAGAGGTGGGGCCGGCCTCCATGATCGTGGGGAACCTGGTTGCCGGGAAGAGGATCGCACAGGCCTCGGGGAGGGAGCTGGCTCACCTGGAGGACAGCGACCAGGCCAGAAAGGTAACGGCCGGGGCCCGGGGGCGCGAGGAGGGCGCCCCTCGGCGAGGCTGCAGACTGAGGGGGCCTCTCTGCGCAGTTCCTGTTCCTACCCGACGTGCTGCAGTGGCGGGCACACACCACTCCCGACCACCCGCTCTTCCTGCTGCTCAACGCCAAGGTGAGCCAGCTCCCAGCGCTCTGTCCCCCAGGTCCTGCTCAGAGAGCGCTGTGCCCCCGGCCGCCTGCCCCACCTGCTGTTTTCTGTGTGGGGAGCTCAGCGGTCACCTCAGTTGGGCAGTGACATTTCTGGTAGAGCTAGTATTTTTTTTAAGATTTTATTTATTTATTTGACAGAGAGAGAGAGACAGCGAGAGAGGGAACACAAGCAGGGAGAGCGGGAGACGGAGAAGCAGGCTTCCCGCAGAGCAGGGAGCCCGATGCGGGGCTCGATCCCAGGACCCCGGGATCACGACCTGAGCCGAAGGCAGACGCTTAACGACTGAGCCACCCAGGCGCCCCTGGTAGAGCTAGTATTTAACAGGAAAATGCTCAGTTAGAAACAGCATGCTTGTAAAGACTACTAAGTGAGCTAAAAGGAAATGTTTATTTTGTAAAAATTAGGAATTTAGATTTTTTTGTTTATAGCTTTAACATGACAAATGCTGTTTATTGCCCTGATCCTGGGGTAGGTTCAGAAATTCACTTCCATGATTTTGGCTACCTTTTGGTGTGATTACACTGTACCAGGAGTTCTCAGGACAGGAAGGAGGTGTGCCGTAACCCTCACATCCAACTTTGGGCCAGCAGACAAAATATAGAAACATGACAAGTTAAATAACCCTAAAAATCCCGCCTCACTCAGATGCATCTCACACAGGCCGTGAGAACGTTTGCACTTTGACACAGTAAAGGGCAGGTCGCTGTGGCCTTAGAAAATGCTGGTCTAGCTTTTGTTTCTGCTTATTACTGCCCACTGTTTCTTCATTTAAAAAATATTTATTGATACCTGTTAGGTTCTGGGTGTTAAGTAAGAGAAAAAGCGTCCTGCCCTCAGGACGCTTGCAGTGAGTCTTCCCTGCTGGAAAACTAGTCCGTAAAAGAGACTTTATGTTCTTTGTTCACCGTGTATCTGCAGATCTAGAACAGTGTTCAGAACATATTTATCATTGATTGAGTTCTAGAGCATGGAGACAGCCAATAATTAACAAGTGGCCCAGGTAAAATGAGCTCATGATGGGAAACCGAAGATGAGAACAACAGGGGTGTGGCCCCGAGTGCCAGGGGCTCCGAGGCCAGCTGCTGGCTGTTACCGCGAGGGTGTGGCTGGAAGCTGCGCGGGACTGAGCTGTAGGCGCGTGATGGTGATGTGGTTCGTGGTTCTGAGTGGCTCCTGTGGGTTGCAGGAGGGTGAGTGTGGGGCGGCAGCTCAGAGAGGATGGGGGTGGGGGCCGCACAGAGGTGCCCACCAGGCATGTGTGGAGAGGTAGATGGTCTTTTTTTTTTTTAAAGATTTTATTTATTAGAGAGAGAGAGAGTGCACAAGCAGGGGGAGCGGCAGAGGGAGAGGGAGAAGCAGGGAGCCTGACGCGGGGCTCGATCCCAGGACCCCGAGATCATGACCTGAGCCGAAGGCAGACGCCTAACGACTGAGCTACCCAGGCGCCCCGAGGTAGATGGTCTTTAAAGCCAGGAGAGAGCTCAGGAGGAGCCCACAGAAGACTGGGCCTGGCCTTTTCCAAATCCCCTCAAAGTCACTAGTAAAACTTGGCATTTCTTTTGGTTTGTCAGCCTTCTTCGGTTTTCAATTGTCCTTGAGTCCCTGGGGACATGCTGGCCTCTGACCTAGGAGGAGGCCTGTGGCCGTGTAGGTGGCCGTCCAAGGGGGCTGGCAGGCTCTGCCGGCTCTGACGTTCTGCACCTCAGCTGGGCTCGGGGGAAGCAAGCCCAGCTCCCTTGCACGCAGCCTGGCTCTGCGGACAAGCACGTTGGCCTCCGTAAGGGAGAAGGGAGGGGTTCTGACTTTGGCTGGTCTGTTCTGGGGCATTATGTTTAGACCGAGCTGCACTTTTAATTTCCTTAAGAAGGACTAAAAGCTCTGAGGCCTGCCCGACTCCGGTCAGCCGAGGGAAGGAGGCCTTTGCTGGGAGCTGGTGTCCTGACGTCCTTGGCAGAGACGCGAGGCGAGCGAGCGAACGGGCCCATGCCACCCGCAATGCTCTGCGTCTGCCAGGTGCTCCAAGAGGGCAGGCCGCCGACCTGGGGGAGAGGAAGTTCAAACACCACAACCGTGTAGCTTCCGGATGTTTGTTTATTGTGCATTATTATGTGTATTTATATTCAGGATAATGGTTGTTTCTGGGGAAGGAGAGGATGAATTAAGGTTGGTATGCAGAGTGGTGATGATATGTTTTAGAAAACAAATTTAAACATTATGTGGCAAAATATTATTAGGTAAGGAGAACCTGGATATTTATTCTATTATTCTTTATAATGTTGTTATATTTAACAGATTTTATCAAAAAGGCCAAAAGAGTTTTCTTTTTTTTAATATAATTAAATTTAGTTAATTTATTTGAAAAAATTTTTTTAGAGAGAGCGCGAGCGAGCACACGGGAGCGAGTTGGGGGAGGGACAGAGGGAGAGAGAGCACCTTAAGCAGGTGACATGCCCAGTGGAGCCTGACGTGGGGCTCGATCTCACGACCCTGAGATCGTGACCTGAACCGAAATCAAGAGTCAGACACTTGACCAACTGGGCGCCCTCAAGAGTTTTCTCTAACGGCTGAGCCTCGGGCTGTCCTGGACAAGCAGCATGCCCACTGCTGCAGGCTCTCTGGAGACCTGCACAGCTTGTCCCTTCCCTGCTGGAGAACCAGCCGCCTTTGGGAACCCTCCCTGAGATACAGACGACTACGTGTGTCCTGAGAACTGGCGCAGGCCCCAGCCCTAACCGCAGGAGGTTGGGGCACAGGGCACGAGCGGTGTGTGCTCAGGTGCCCGAGGAACAGACCCCGCCCCCAGCTCCGCGCTGATGCAGGGACCACCTTCCTAGGGCAGCGTCACCAGCACTGCAACCTGCGTCCAGCTGCACAAGAAGGCAGAGAGGGTGGCCGCCGCCCTGATGGAGAAGGCAAGACTGGGCACCGGGGACCACGTGGCTTTGGTCTACCCCCCAGGTAAGCACACGGGGCCCTCTGTTATTATAAAGCAGACACCCCGTAACCTACAGCCAGGTCGGAAAGTAGGTCTTGGCCAGGTGTCCTGGGTGTCCCCAGCACAAACTCCTCCACCCCCCCAAGCAGCCTCTACCCCTGAGCTCTGTAGCCCTCTCTTCCAGTTCCCCAGCGTCTGAGCACCCAGTGGGGCACCCTGCACGTCGGCTTAGTCTGCCAGTTTTCTTTACATCTGGTATGTTTTTAGTCTCTTTTAATCCACAGGCTCTCCCTCTCCCCCTCTTTGTAATTTATCGATGGAAGCTCTGGGTTGACTCTGCAGAGGCCCCCCAGCCCCGGAGCAAGCCAGCGGGTTCTCGGCTCCCGTCTTTCCTGCAGGTTGGCAGTGAGGTCCTGGCCCTGGGTCAGACTCGGGTTTGGTGCCTTGGCCGACTCCAGGTGGTGTTGAATTATCTCATCAGGGACCCATGTTGGCTTGTGTCTCCTTCTGTGGTGTTAGCATCCACTGTTGATGCTTCAGAGTTCATTCATTCATTCATTCTTCAGGGTCACGAAACAGTGATAGTCTCATTCTGTCATTTCCTGTTTTCATTTATTGACCATAAAACTAACACACAGAAACTTCCTTCATCTAGCATTTGGCTCCCCAGTAGTGGAATCCCTACGTGCTGATGCTTTCCTTCTGTCGGTCCTGTGTATTCCTGTCACACTCCAGTGGATCTAGAAATACATACATAACTGTGAACTCCTGGACTGAAATGACTTTGTTGGGTTTCAGTCCTTTGCAGTTAGTTTCTTTGTCAAAGCTCAGGTCATCCCACGTTCGGCCAATAGGAGCCCCTCCCGGCTGGTCTCACGCGACCACAGGCTCGCGTCCTGCCCGTCCCACCCCAGATCTAGAGCCAGCCATCCCTCCATGGAGACCCCAGTGCCCCCAGAACAAAACCTGGGCCTGAGGGATGCGCATTTCTTCCAGATTGACTGCTGTTTATTGGCCTTTCAGCGAGCAGATCTAGGTATTACAAATAAATGCAATTGTATCTCTTAGAGAGGCAGTACCTTATGAGTTTATCCTGTCACGTCCCATTTAATTCAGGACTAAACCCCTCCTACCTTGTATCTCCCATTTTCCATACCGAGGATCCTGGTTCTTCAGAACAGGGAGATGATGGAATTCACATAGCCCATAATCACTCAGTCACTCAAACCTGCATCACATGCAGCGTCCCCAGAATAACAGCACAAATACTGTAACCACCTAAATGAAGTTTGGAAACAGTTTAAAATTTTTGCACATGCTTTTCTGCATCTCCACCGCCCGCCGCCCCCTCCCCCCCCCAACCTTGTTGCTGTCTTGTGTCTGCGTTATCAGAGGGATGGATGGACGGCCCTTACAAATCCAGCCTCTTGGCTTCTCCTCCTTTGCTTTCAGTTCCCCCTGGAGCTGTCTGTCTCCTGGTCATGCAGGTTTCTGACGCTCCTTCTCTAACTGGTTTCTCAGGAAGCAATCCTAAGACCAGTGGTCTCCTGAGTTCTTGGTTGTTGATAATGGTTTGTACACTTTGTGATTGTTAAAGAACAAAATCCAATGGGGTAAATTTTGAAGGTCTGATTGGCTTTCTCTGGTGACCCCTAACCCGGCCGCCTGCAGCGTAGCGGGCAGAAAGGAGCCCCGGGGAGCCGCACAGATGAGAGACGTTCATGGGCAGGAGGGAACGGGACGAGGACGTGATCCCGGGAAAACTCGGGTTAGTTGGACAAGGTCACTCTCCTTCAGGGGACCGTGGGGTCTGCCAGACAGAGGACCTCGCTCGTGCCGACCAGGTGACTCCTGATGGACGCTGAACTCCCCTTTCTGGGAGAAGCCGTAGGTGTAATTAGGTTAAGCCTCGGTTTGGTGACCTGGGGCTCCGCCTGCTCTATCCGATCCGGCCCCTGGTCTGGAGGTGCCCCTTCTGTGAGTTTGTTGTTTGCCTGTTAGTGGGTCTGGCACACAGGGCCGTGCACTCGGTGTCTCTCCCTCTTGTGGCGACTCACGCCTTCGCTGGAGCAGGACGCCTGGGTCTGTTTCTCACGGTCGTATCTGTGCTTCTCCAGTCTCGCAGGTCAGAGTCCAGCTCTTCTTCCCCGTTTGTGAGTCATCTGGCCTAGAGTCTTGCAGGCTTCCCTTTTCAACTCAGCGTCCAGGAAAGCATGGGGCTGCGCCCAGGGGTGGGTCCTGCTCACTGTCTTGCCTGTTTAATCTTGGGGTTCTCATCTTCATCTCAGGAAAATATTCTTTCTCCTGCCTGCTTTTCCTCCCTTTTTCCTGCACCTGGCACTCTTCTGACTTGTGGCTTGGATCTATCCTCCCCGTCGGGTGCCTTCTCTCGAGTGTGCTCTGTGCTTCATCTCTGGGCCACTTGTCCAGGCCCCTTTTCAGCATCTCTGGGGTACCGTGGGTTGCATTCAGCACTTCTCCATGTGGGACTGCTGCTGCTGGTGGGAGCGGGGAGCCTCTTTCTTGGGGGACTGCCACGGAGTGCAGACGTCTCCCCTTCCTGGGGCCTGGGGCAGGGTGGCAGCCTAGTCTCTTTCTTGGCACACATACATGGTAACTCAAATACTCCCAAAACTCCCACTGGCATCACATTTTTTTCTCCTCCTTCCATTCCCTGTGATGTGGTTTGGAGTGTTGGGGTCCAGAGCCGATGGCCAAGAAGGAATTCTTGAGACGTGTTTGGTGCAAAAAGGTGGTTTTATTAAAGCCCGGGGATGGGACCGGGGGGACAGGACCCATGGGCGGAAGGACCTGCTGCACCGGGGTTGTGAGGGGTGGCTGATCATATGCTTGGGAGTTGGGGGAGGGAAGGAAAAGGGAGGTGTCCAAAAGGACTTGGATCTGCTGAAGAAGACTCACAGGATACCAGAGGCCTGGCTCTTGTCAAGCTAGGGTTGTTTTTCCCTGTTAACAAGACATCAACATTAAGATAGGATCTTCCTGGAGGAATGTTACACTCTGCCCGCCTGGAGTATTCGTCAACGGGCTACAGGTTATAAGGACATGTACTTTTATCTACATTTCCTTCTGCCTCTGTTTCCCACATCACCTGGGCTGTGAGGGTACTTTTCCCTAGGGTGAGCTCAGTCCCCACTCTTCAAGTACCCCTGGGTTCCAGACGTAAGGCAAGCTTCACCCTGACTGAGAGGGGCAGAGACATGGCTGAGCTGGAGCTCCCTGGCCACGAGCTGTCCACACCGGCTGCAGTGGTGCCGAGCCCCGGGCTCAGGGCTGGGGCTGGAAGCACGCACAGCACGCGGGAGCGCGCCCACAGGGAATGTGCCCACAGGGAGCGCGCCCTCAGGGAACGTGCCCGCAGGGAACGCGCCCGCAGGGAACGCGCCCGCAGGGAATGTGCCCACAGGGAGCGTGCCCGCAGGGAGCGTGTACAGGGAACGCGCCCGCCGGGAATGTGCCCCAGGGAGCGCGCCCACGGGGAGCGCGCCCACAGGGAATGTGCCCACAGGGAGCGCGCCCGCAGGGAACGCGCCCGCAGGGAACGCGCCCGCAGGGAATGTGCCCACAGGGAATGTGCCCACAGGGAGCGTGCCCACAGGGAGCGCGCCCACAGGGAATGTGCCCCAGGGAGCGCGCCCACAGGGAGCGCGCCCACAGGGAATGTGCCCACAGGGAGCGCGCCCGCAGGGAATGTGCCCACAGGGAATGTGCCCACAGGGAGCGTGCCCGCAGGGAGCGTGTACAGGGAACGCGCCCGCAGGGAATGTGCCCCAGGGAGCGCGCCCACAGGGAGCGAAGCGCAGGGCTGCAGTAACTGGGAAACACTGGGAAGGCTTAACTACAGGAAAAGGGAAGGAAAGATGGGTAGCAAACCAGTGCGATCTTGATAATTGAGAATCCGGAGGGTGAAGAGAGGGAGGGGCCTGATGCTCTTCGCTACTGTGAAGTATGTTTGACACTATTCTTAAACCATTTTTAACAACAAAAAAGAAAACGCATGCTGAAGGTCTAAATTTACATCTGAAAACGTGCCAGCAGGTAGAGAGTATAGTAGCTGGAGGCTGAGCTGGGGTCCCCGTGGGGAGGGCACTCCCCCCCCCCCATGCTTTGCATTTGCCACTGGGTGTTTTGTGTATTTCTTGGGAGTGAAGGGGGTGGCCCAGGACTTTTCCAATATTCAAAGGGGTGTATTGAGCCAAGGGATTAAGAACCCATGCTTTCTGGAAGCTGCAGAAGGGGGGGATGCTGGTGGGATCAGAAGGATTCTCCCCACCTGTGCACCTGGAAATATGTGTGTTCAGGGAACAGCATGAATTTTGTGAGCTCAAGGAAGTGGGTTCCTGTCGATGTCTTCCTCATGTGCTGTGTTGGGAAGCGACCATGCTGGGTGTAAGAGCACTCATATGTGCACCAGCCTGCTGGGTGTGCTCACGGCCCTGCTGAGCAACCCTGGCCTCAGAGTCCGCTATTAATATTGATGGAGCATTGGGAACTTGTAATCCGGTGAAACCCACCAGCCAGGTTAAATGGGACAGAGTTATTTTGACCCTTGAATTGAAATAGCCTGAGGCTGGTGTTTTGTAGCCTGAGGATGCCAGGTGGGGGCCCTGTGTGCTCTGAAGGGTCTCCAGGGTGTGTTTGTGGGGGGGGGGGCAAGCGTCTCAAGCTGGATTGAGTTCAAGATGGGAGCATAGGTTTTAAGTGCGGTATAATTCCCCCTAAGACTTAAACATGTAGAAATCTGAAGGAACATTTGGTGGTCACGTGTTATGATGTAAAGCTGAGAGCAAGGAGGGATGCCCTGGCCTGAGAACCGATGTGCGAGGAGTTGCAGCCTTCCAAGTTTCCAGTTCTCCAAGGGGGCAGACCCCCGCCTCATCCTCCCCATCACCTCCTGCTGTAGCTCTGTTCTCCTTGGTGGGCAGACCCCTCACCCTCCCGTGTTCCCTCCTTTTCAGAGCTGGGCAGCCTGTCCCTCAAAAGGGTTCCTACTTCCCTTGCTCACCTACCCTGCGCTTGGCCCCCGGAATGGTAGGCTAGTGCTGCTCCCGGGCTGGAGACCTCCTGCCCTCGGTGCCCTCCTCTGTGCCACGGACACACCCTCTTCTACCTCTCCAGCCTTTCAGGATAGTCTCTGTACATCCCTCATAGCACTTTCTACAAATATGTTGCCAGCAGGCCGGGTCTGGGGACTGGGAGGGAGTCCTGCAGGACCAGCCAAGATAGGAATGAAATAGAGTTTATTGAAGGTGTAGAGAGAGCGCAGCTATGGACAGTGTTTGGGAGACTCAGGTAAGGAGAGAGAGTCCCATCTTTGTTTGGGATGTGGGGGGTTTTACTGAGGACTGTGGTTTGGTGTGCATGTCCTCTTAGTCATCGGGAGCTGGTTTAGGTGATATTCCTTGGAGCCAGGGGGCCTTGGCCTAGAGATGTCTCTAGAGCTGCGGGTCCAGGATACTCATTCTCACCAGGTCGGATCGTTCCTTAGATGTTATCTATTCTAAAGAAATCATTAACTCCTCGTCCCTTACGAGGGGACATAAACCATTTGCATGTGTAAAGTGGGGGTGCAGGTCCTAGCAAGAAGAGAGGCAAGAAAAGGAGCAAAAATCAGATTTTTATGGAGTCCTTCAGTTTCCTGTCTCAATACCATATCGGTTTGGAGTAGTCATGGTTTTATCTGGGTAATGCTGGACTGGGACCCTCTCATCCGTTTGGCCCTCCGTGGTGCTAGGTGCTGTTCGTCACATTCCACCCCGCCCTGACCCTCTCTGACCACGTGTCTTTGCAGGGGTGGACCTCATTGCCGCCTTCTACGGCTGTCTGTACTGCGGCTGCGTGCCCGTCACGGTGCGGCCCCCGCACCCCCAGAACCTCACCACCACGCTGCCCACTGTCAAGATGATCGTGGAGGTACGTGTGCACTGTGGACCGGCCAGGCAGGCCTGACCAGGGGCAGGTGGGGGGCCTGTGCCGTCAACACGTCACCTCTCCCAGGCCCTACGTCCCGCTCACACCTTCAACCCCCGTGCTCTGCAGGTCAGCAAGTCCGCTTGCGTCCTCACCACACAGGCCATCATGCGGCTGCTCAAGTCCAAAGACGCGGCCGCCGCCGTGGACATCAGGACCTGGCCGACCATTCTAGACACAGGTGAGGGTCCTCGGCGCCTCGGTGTGTGCACTGGCCCCCGGGACACACCACCTTTCCTTTCTTTGTTGTACGGATTGTACATTTGCCACCAGACAACAGAAGTTGGGTGGGAGCAGCTGAAATAGGTGGCGAAGGGCCGCTCGCCTCTGGGCCTCCCTCGTGGCGGGACCCCTGCAGCCGTGGGGCAGAAGCCCTTGTCGGAAGCCGGTGCGTCTGCGGACCACCCCTCCTCGTGGTACAGCAGGTGGGCCCACCGCACACACACCTCCGTCCCTCGTCCCGTCATTGGTGAATGCTGCTGTGCCCCATGAGATGCTTGTGGGCCAACAGGAAGGGCTGTACACCCCCGGACCGCTATGCCTCGAGCCTTGAGGTCAGCCTGGGGCTGAGATGCCCCAAACGAGCAGCACCCCACAGGCTTTGTGGGTGGGCTGTGGTGCACAACCATGTGACCCCCGCACCTGGCAGACATCTGCCCTTGCACCCCAGGGCAAGCGGTCAGGGACTGTGTCGTCTGGCTACCGGCCCGGTACCCGTCTACAGGCCTGGGGAGCTGGTCCAGGGCAGCCGGTGTGGGGCCAGCAGACTGGCTCCAGACAGTCCTGTTGCTTGGCCAGCTTGCAGCAACGTAGGCTCCAGCCCTTGCCTCACTTGAGTCCGCCTCGTGGTCTTACAGGAACGATGAAGCAGGGAGAGCCCTGGGAGCCTGCCCATAGCTCTCGCTGGTAGTGGTTCTGCCACAGGCTTTGTGACCTTTGGCAAGTCCTTGCTCCTCCGAGCTCTCGCACTGGTAAATGCACTTCGCCCACCGTCCCTGTCACCACGCACTCAGAGCAGTCATGGTGGGTCTGCTCCACATGACATTTTCCTGAAGGTTAAAATGAGCTTCTCCACGTATGCGTGTGCCCTGCTGTCTCCAGGCCTCCCTCCTGTTCTGCGCGGGCTCTCCCCAGGACTCCCCGGGTACGGATCATGTTTTCTTTCTCCCTTTGAGAGCCTGGAGTAGCGTTAACATTACTGGGGTCGCTGCTTCAACAGATGACATACCAAAAAAGAAGGTGGCGAACATTTTCAGGCCCCCGTCTCCAGATGTGCTCGCATACTTGGACTTCAGCGTATCAACTACGGGGATATTAGCAGGCGTGAAGGTGGGTCCTGGGGTCATAGCTCTTATTTGCTTCCGCCTCTGACGGGTGGGGAGAAAGGGTGTTGGGTGCAGGTTTACGCAGGTCCCCACTCTCGTCCACAGCTGGAAGCAACAATAGTGTTCCTTGAAGTTTGTGTTAAATACCAGTAAACCCCCGGAATCAGGTTAGCCCGAGAACTATGCATATTTTGATGTTTTATGGTAACATCTAAACTTTAGAATTTATACCTAACTTTGGGAGCAGGTGGCTTTAATGAGTCTGTCCCCTCACCAGGAGCCAAGAGCTCCATTAAATTTTTTCATATTCTGAAATCTCATTTAGAAGGTCTTTAGTGTGCCATTTCCTGTGTATTATTCGGTTTGAATGGGGATTTGAGCCAGCCATCCTTTAAGGAAGCAACTGTGTCTGGCCGCACGGTTGACAGGCACTGCTGTTCACGTTCTCTGTTCCCTCACATCACTGACCAGAACTTCCATTTTACTCCTTAAGATGTCACACGCGGCCACAAGTGCCTTGTGCCGCTCCATAAAGCTGCAGTGTGAGCTGTACCCCTCGAGGCAGATCGCCATATGCCTTGACCCCTACTGTGGCCTCGGCTTCGCCCTGTGGTGTCTGTGCAGGTGAGTGCTGCAGGTGGTGCTCAGGTGAGCGCTGCAGGTGGTGAGCAGGTGGTGAGCAGGTGGTGAGTCGGTGAGTGATGCGGGTGGTGAGCAGGTGAGTGATGCGGGTGGTGAGCAGGTGGTGAGCAGGTGGTGAGTAGGTGAGTGCTGCAGGTGGTGAGTCGGTGAGTGATGCGGGTGGTGAGCAGGTGAGTGATGCGGGTGGTGAGCAGGTGGTGAGCAGGTGGTGAGTCGGTGAGTGATGCGGGTGGTGAGCAGGTGAGTGATGCGGGTGGTGAGCAGGTGAGTGATGCGGGTGGTGAGCAGGTGGTGAGCAGGTGCCCCTGCAGCTTGCCTGCCTGCAAGACTGGAATCACTTGTGTCATTTTTGGGACCTTAACATTCAGTTTTGATGCCCAGGGAGTCTAAGATGCACATGTGAGTGGGTTCGTTTGGGGGTGAAAAGGATGGGAGCCTGAGTTTGAAACGGAGTAAAAGGAGTAAAAATACATTTTTCACTACATACAAACAGTATCCGTTACTAGTAACAGGGAAGAGGCTACTTAATTTCATCAAACACTAGGAAGTAGCGACAGATCTTTGGAAGTAGAAGGCCAGAGTCTCCAGCCAGCAGGTTCTGTCCCTAAGTGTGACTCTGGATCCTTCCAAAGTGCTTAGACGGAGACCACACCCCTGTGTCACCCCCTGCTCCTCACAGAATTTTCTAGTGAAACTCCCACTTGAATTAGGGCCGAATTGTGCCCAGTGCTGGCTAGGAAGAAGTGTCCTCGGGGAAGGAAAGAGGCAGGGACGCGGGTGGCCAGGACGTCTCGTGGGCTCAGCAGCTGTCTGACCCTCCCTGCACTCTCCCAGCGTCTACTCAGGACACCAGTCCGTCCTGGTGCCCCCGCTGGAGCTGGAGAGTAACGTGTCCCTGTGGCTGTCTGCCGTCAGCCAGTACAAGGCCCGGGTCACCTTCTGCTCCTACTCGGTGATGGAGATGTGCACCAAGGGCTTGGGAGCGCAGACGGGCGTCCTCAGGGTGAGTGCGCGACCCTGCTTGCTTTCCTGTCAGAGTGCCCAAACCAGGGGCTCCTACTTGTTTCTAAACTGGACCCCGGGAACCTTAAACAAAGACCCCCAAAATCTGTTCAAGCCGTTTGTGGAAATAGAGTTGAGCCACACTGGCTCCATGGCGCTTTATCCCGGCCCCCACTGTGCTGCAAGCTCCTCGCTGTGCCCCTAGAGGTCCCTCCCTTCCTCTGCACACCCCACACATCAGAGGAGGGTGTGAGAGCCAGGCAGGGGTGCAGGGAGCAGAGGGCGGTGGGCAGGGGAGCCAGGGTGGGGGGCGGGGCCCATACTAGCTCTGAGTGCACCGTGGGGTCCAGGGGCCTGGAGCGGGGGCACAGGAGGCCAGGAGTGGGTGCAGAGCTGAGGGGCCCCCTCCAGTGCTTTCATGCTTAGGACCCTGGGGAACTGAGACCCAGCCAGCGAGACCCAGGGGAGGAGGAGGCTGGGGTTTGTGGTTTGCTTCCCGCTCACCCTGCTCCTGCACCAGGTGCCCCCTGGGGTGCCCCTCCAAGCCTTCCTCAGATGGCTCAGGACCGCTCCGCCACTCCTCCCACAGATGAAGGGGGTGAACCTGTCCTGCGTGCGCACCTGCATGGTGGTCGCAGAGGAGAGGCCCAGGATCGCGCTCACACAGTCCTTCTCCAAGCTGTTCAAGGACCTGGGGCTGCCGGCACGTGCCGTGAGCACCACGTTCGGGTGCAGGGTCAACGTGGCCATCTGCCTCCAGGTAAGGCCTGCCGGGGGAGCCCCTCCTCCTGCCGCCCTCCTGCTGCTCTCCGTGTGCTGTCCTGCCTTCTGGCCCCTGGTCCCTGCTTGTCCTGTGAGCCTTTGATGTTCACTTCCATATGTCAGTTCAGCCTGTGAGCTAGGAGGTTTTATTGTAAAAGATATTCTAGTCTCCTAGATGAACAAAGGCTCATTTGAAAACAACACGTTCTTGAGCAGTGGCTATTCACTTACCTGGAAAAATCTCTAAGGTGGATACAATATGTAGCTAATTTTTTAAAGCTTATGACACTTAACCAATTTTAAATGGAAACATTAATTAATGTGGTGGTTTGTATTGCCCCAAATTCATTTTTGAAACATTAAGGTATTTTACTTATTAAAAGGAAAACACAAAGTTTCCAAAATTGAACAGCTAGAGTATGTCTAATGCTGCTTCAGATGACTGGCTGTTTTCCGGATTTGGTACCAGTATCTGCATTTAACTTCTTCGTAAAAGCATACTGAATGCCTTCCTCACGGACACGGTATAGGAATTACGGGGTGGAAGAGGCACCCCAGGAGCCAGAGCAGGGCCCAGGTGCCAAGCCAGAGCCTCTGCGCAGCCTTGGTCCTTGGCACCCGGCACACCTGTCCTGGGCCAGCCTGTCCCCGGCACAGGGCCGGTCTCTTATGCAGAGACCATCCTCCTGTTTTCCGGGCATTTCTGCTGATGTCCTCCCCGCCGTGAAGACCCTGCTGGCCTCTCCAAGCCTCAGACCCTTGCTGGTGGCAGGAGGAGGTGGGCTGGGCCCCCTCCTCACGTCCCTTCCTCTTGTAGACAGTACGACTAAGTGTCAGGCTGCTGATGCACAGTTCGAGGCTGTAAGTGAACACCTTACTCTCTGCTCAACATCTAAAAGCTGGTGCCCCCTTTACTCGATATTTGAAAGTGTCTCTACTATTTGTCGTCACATGGGATGCCACGTAGGATTGCCAGACTCTTAATGGGTTGTTCACGTTT
Organism: Leptonychotes weddellii; assembly: GCF_054177405.1. Lineage (NCBI taxonomy): Eukaryota > Metazoa > Chordata > Mammalia > Carnivora > Phocidae > Leptonychotes > Leptonychotes weddellii. Next base: position 192,403,642 of record NC_138369.1, read on the forward strand.
GCGCTTTGAGATGCAGTGACGTATTTTGCTTTCTCTTACGTGTGTTTCTCACGTGGCCTGTTGCTTCCTGTTTGTTTCCTGTGGCTGTCTCCTCCCTGTCTCCCTCTGCTGGCCTTCTTTGCCTCTGTCAGCCCAACAGGCTGGGAAAGCTGGCTGAGCAGGTACGACCTTGACCTCAACCTCAAGGCACCTCTGTGCTTCCCCCAAGAGTTCCTGTGGCTTCTTGTGAATTCCAGACAAACGCATGTGTCTCTCCTGTCTGACTTTGCTCACAGTGGATGTTCTTGACGTATTACAAAAGCTCCTTTGAAACCAAATGGAAGCGCAAAGCTATTTTCAAAAGAACGTACCAGTCCTGGCGTTGCCTTTGGAGGAAGGACCGTGTTTGGTCTCAAAGAAGACACTTGTTTTAACCAGGGCAGACGTGGGTTACACTGTCTGGGGTCTTCAGAGAGTGACGTCGAGCAGAGTGTCCATTTAACTCCATGTTCCTTATCTACTAAATGGGCCCTGGTAGCCTCAGCAGGGTCAATGCCAAGTCTCGAAGAGAGGCGAGAAGGGTGAATCCCCGAGAGAGCCTCCACTCTGCTCGGCCCGTGCTAGAATCCAGTTGGCTGGCGAGAGGCCAGGCCTGATCTGACGGCATGGCGGAAATGCCCTCCAAAACCTACGGTGGTGTTTCTACCATCGCACGGAGGGTGGGGACCAGCGGGAACACAGAGCTCTTAGAACTGACGAGTAAAATTGTAGGTTTTGCTGGACGCTCCACTCGACGTTGTTGAGCCAGGTAGATGTTTGGATGGAGGGCGTCTGTGCCCGCGGGCAGGCTCCTGGCCCCAGGCAGAGCTGCTGCCTTCCTGGGTGTGCCCTGGGGGCCCGGGAGGGGCTGTCACGCGGCTCTGCCCGTGTAGATGCAGACCCGCTCCTGCAGACCCGGTGAAGGGAAGTTCCTCTGCTGCTCTCCTTTCAGGGCACGGCCGGCCCAGACCCCACCACCGTCTATGTGGACATGAGGGCGCTGCGGCATGACCGGTAAGGGCCCGTCCACACCCGCAGGGGAGCTTGTGTGGGCCGGCTGGGTCCCGGGCCGACCTCCCAGCAGCCTGGCGTGAGCGGCTGGCTGGCTGGGCCCCCTGGGGGGCCCCTCGTGTCAGCACCGCTCAGGCAGCATCCCTGAACCTATGGTTCCCACCCCTGGAGGGAGGATGGGAGTTACCCAACACCTGACGCGGGTCGTCTTACGGGGTAGAAAACAAGCGAACCAGCCAACGGCAAGCACGTTTTTCCCACGATACCATTTTAAGACCAGACTTAGCGTTTCCGTCCAGTAAATGTGCGCGGGCCACAGTGTGTCCCTATGGGTCTGGGTCCCTCCCAGCTCCGAAGCTGGGTTCTGGTTCTGGACCCTCAAACGTGGCCACGCTGCCCCTTGATGTAAACAGCGGTGGAGCCTCCTGGGGGTGGGGCCAGCAGGTGGGGGCGGGTGGGGGGAGGGTGCAGAGAAAGCTGGAGCCAACCCCTGCCCTGAGTCGGGGCCAGTCAGCAGGCAGTCGCTGCTCCAAGGTCACGGCAAGGTCGTGAGTCTGAAGACGAATTGTCCACAGACTGACCTTTATAGTGACAAGCAGTTTCTGATGACTTTTCCCTTGTTAATTTTCAGGGTACGTTTGGTAGAACGGGGTTCTCCGCACAGTCTGCCGTTGACGGAGTCTGGAAAGGTAATGGGAGCTGGAACTTGGCCCCTGGCGGGTTCCGAGAGGTCAACATGTCCTGATGGAAACAGGTCGACCGGGGTCGCGGCTGGGCTGATGCAGAGGGCTCCTGTCCTCCTCACCTCTCACACAAGGACATCAGAAAGGAGAGAGGGTCAGAAGCCCAGAAGGAGCTCCTACTGGGGGCTTGAGCCCGCTGGGCCCGATGCCACCAGGGGGATCTGGAGAACAGGTGTCCTCAGAGCCAGGGAAAGTTCGAGGGAAAGAAGAGCGCCCGCGTGGCTTTATCAGGGGGTGTGATGCAGTGGGGGGATGGCCTGGGCGTCAGGAGACAGCAGGGTCAAGGGCAGGGCTGGGTGCCCAGCGTCGCGGCCAGGAACAGACGGCCCCGATCTCAGGGCTTCCCACAGCTCCCGCAGCGTGCCGGTGCTAGGCCCAGGGCAGAGGGGCGGCCCGTCCTGTTCCTGCGCAATCCCAGAGGCAAGAAATGGAGGTTGGCACGGCCCACACAGCCTGGAAGGGCCACCCCGATTCTGCTCCCACACGATTAGGGTCACAGCGACCGCTAGGGACAGGGCAGTGGAGACGGCAACAGGACAAGAGCTGTGCGCCTGCAGAGGGTGACCAGGGTCGGGCTTCTGAGGAGGGACAGCCACAGACACGAGGGGCAGAAGGCTCCGCTGGTGCAAAGGTCCTGGGGTGGGAGTGTGGGCCTCGGAGGGGCCAGTGTGGCTGGAGCTGAGCTGGGGGAGAGGAGGAAGATGACCATGGGTGACAGAGCCTGCATCCCCATGTTCCTGTGACCCCTTGACCCTTCCTCCCATCTGCCTGGAGGTCCCCACTGCCATCTGTTTCGTATATGGGGACGCCACCTGAGACAGAACAGGTATCCGGGTGGTCTGACCAGAGCCAGTGCCCCTGCATGCCTGAGCCAGCCGGCAGAGTGGGACTGACTCCATGTCTTCACGGTAGCTCCCCAGCCCAGGCTGGGGCTCACCGAGCCGACACACAGAGCCCTGGCAGCGGCCCGTGGTGCGTGGACGGCACCCCATACTCATGTGCCCCTGCAAGGGGCAGGTTGTCCTCGTGTGGCCTTAGTGAAAGACCCCAGGTGTGGGAGATGCTTACGGAAACCCTCCTTACCCCTCTCGACATCTGAAATAGGGTCCATTCTTAGGAACTGGGATAATTTTGCTAAGATTCACAATTTATTTTTATCTATTAAAAAGTCTCTTATTTCTGTGAAAAATCGGTGTCTGATTTAGGTTGGCGTCTAACCCTCCTGATCACTCACATCCTCTTTCCAGATCCTCCCTGGGGTGAAGGTCATTATTGCGCACACTGAAACCAAAGGGCCCCTTGGAGACTCACACCTGGGAGAGGTAAGGTGGGGGGCCAGAGCCCCCACGATCTCAGCAGCTGCCCCGACTCGTCTCCCCAGTCTGTCCCAGAGTCAGGAATTCTCAGCCGTTTGGGGTCATGCATACTTTGGAGGAGCTGTTTTGCTCCTGCCCCTACTGCACCCATTTGTGTGTGGGGGGTCCCTCTGGGTTCCCACAGGATGAAGCCCACCCCAGGGTTGCCCTCCAGCGAAGGGAAACCTCGAGTTTTGTGGGCACTGGGAGGCCCGAGGAGCAGCCCAGACACTGTGATTCCCCTTGAAAAGCAGTCCCCGAGGGAGGGGCTGGCTGGGGGCAGACGTAGGCTGGGGCGGGGGGGCCTCTGTGTTCTTAGGATGCAGGCTTTGTGGGAGTCACTGTGCTGACACAAGGTGTCGTGCATGGGAGTGGGTCCTGAGTGACTCGGGGCAGGTGGGACTGTTCCCTGGGGGCCGGGGGCCCAGGCGGCTCAGTCGTGGTGGGAACGTCTCAGGCTTCCAGTTCCAGGCTCTGTGGGCGAGCACCAGGTGGGCACAAGGACCACTGTGCTCTGCTGTGGACAGCTTCTGGGTCCTGGCAGATGGGGTTCAGGGGTATTTACACAGATGCTGCCCAGTTTGTCTGATGGGGGCCTTCCAGGGGTCGCTCAGTGTCCTGACTGTCCTGATCGCTCACGTCCCGGGCCCAGGGCTGGGTGTAGTCAGCATGGGGCTGCCCCTCAGCCCTCCCTCTTCCTGGCCAGCTGGACCCAGGCCTGTTAGGGCAACAGTTTGCCCCCAAGGCGGTCATGGAGGGTCTGTGCCAGGCTGGGAACCTGCCTCTTGGGGCAGGAGGCCCTGTTGGGCGCCCCGTGTCCTCTTTGAGATGCCTTCTGGGGGTGTCTAGAACCAGGCGCTCAGTCTGGGGAGCTGACTGTGGGTCCTGGATGGGCCCTGTGTTAGAAGGACACCCCAGGGGACCCCACAGCACTTGGTACCGCTACCCATGTGCGGCCGACGGCTGTGAGGGGGCGTGTAGACTCAGCATGTCCGCAGGGGAGGTTTAGCGGCCCTGCCCGCTCCGTCCTGTGAGCCCTCCCTCCCTTTACCTGTGCCCGAGTGGACATGCAGGGGCTCCCAGAAACCTTGTAGGGCAAAGGGAGGAATGCTTCACTTGAGGAGAGAAAGGTTGTTTGCTTGCTTTCCGTGCCTGGAATTTTAACTCCATTCACAAGAGAAAAGAGCTCGGCCTCCGCCGCCTCTGTTAAGTGTTTCCTTAAGCACTCCGGGCCAGTGACGTCTCCTGACACTGTGCCCAGCATTTGTGACGTGCCGACCTTCTCGTCCTCTGAGCCCCGCAGATCTGGGTGAGCAGCCCACACAACGCTACCGGCTACTACACGGGGTACGGGGAGGAGGCTCTGCACGCCGACCACTTCAGTGCCCGGCTGAGTTTTGGAGACACCCAGACCATTTGGGCGAGGACTGGCTACCTCGGTTTCCTGCGAAGAACAGAGCTCACGGATGCCAGCGGAGGTGAGGGCTGCCTCGGACGCCGCCGCCCCGGTGCTGACGTGTGCTGGGGTCTGTCCCTCCGCCCGCGAGCCGCAGCGTCTCGGACGTCCTGCTGGCTCACCCCGCCCTTTGCTGTGAGCTTGTGTCGTGAGGTGTGGGGGGCAGGGATGTGCTCTGGTAGCAGTTTTCTCTGCAAATGGCTGTTTTGCCCCCGTGGCTGTCCCTCACTGGCCTTGGGCCCTCAGCCTCTGCTGGGGATGCGGGGTGTTGGTGACAAGGCCGCCAGGCCCCCTCCACGTGTGACCCCTGAAAGCTGCAGAGTCCCTTGGGCCACCACAGGCTGCCCAGATCAAGTCAGAACTGGGTGTCCCCACAGATGCTGTTTCATTCCAGAGATGGCACAGATTATTTCACAGTGTGTGTTCACACCCTGACGTGCTCTCCTGAGGTGGTGACAGGCAGCAGGGCTGCGCCCGCGGGGAATCGTTCTGGGCCCCCTGCTCGGCTCATGGACGGGAGGCTCGGTTGTCCCACACGGCATGACTCGGGGCTGACACGGATGCAGATGTGCCCGGTGTCCCCTGGGTGTCCTTCTGAGGCGTGCGAACCGTGTTCACAGAGCGACATGATGCGCTGTACGTGGTCGGGTCTCTGGATGAGACGCTGGAGCTGAGAGGCATGCGCTACCACCCCATCGACATCGAGACGTCCGTGGTCCGAGCCCACAGGAGCATCGCTGAGTGGTGAGAGCCACGTCCCGCCCGGCCCAGCCCGCCTCCAGCAGCAGACCCCAGGCCTCTTGCAAGCTCTTTCCTCACCTCCTAACCAGTTTCAAAACGTGAGGTCCCTCAGTTATCCTGAAGTGTACCTGCTTTTACTTGAATTTTTTAATTGAAATGGTTGTGACTCCTGACGTCTTCCCTTGGTGGGAGCTTGAACTGGGTCAGGCAGAGCTTTCGGCGTCAGCTGATACTCTCGGTTCTTGTTCAGGGCTTTAATTAGAACAGAGATTCCTGGAAAACGCACTTAGCCTAGCCCTTGCATCGTTAGTGGTGTTAAGCTGTGGTGTTACGTCAGCAAACATTTGTGATTTCTCTTACTGCTCTCTATTTGGCACTGTTCCCCGCATGTCCGTGTGGCCCGGAGGCCTGTGCCCACCCCCATGTGACGCTGCCTGTCTTGTCCCTGCAGCGCCGTGTTCACCTGGACCAACCTGCTGGTCGTGGTGGTGGAGCTGGATGGGCTGGAGCGGGACGCGCTGGACCTGGTGGCTCTGGTCACAAACGTGGTGCTGGAGGAGCATCACCTGGTCGTGGGCGTGGTGGTCATCGTGGACCCCGGCGTGATCCCCATCAACTCGCGGGGCGAGAAGCAGCGCATGCACCTTCGAGACGGCTTCCTGGCCGACCAGCTGGACCCCATCTACGTGGCCTACAACATGTGAGCGCGGCTCCTCAGCCCTGTGCCTCCCGCGTGGGGACCGGCAGAGGCGTCGGGCCACCAGCGGCCACCAGAAGGGCTCCAGTCTTCCCGCGCGCCACGCCCCTTCTTCCTCTGCTTGTTCAGATCCGCTCCAGGCTCCCCAAGTCTCACTTGGGGAACCGCCTCCTGGACCATCTGAAGAAGTGTCTTGTCCTTGGAGGACATTTGGGGGAGCAGGAATGTCAGTACCTGAACGGGGGCTGCCTGAGGGGGGAGGCATTGCAAGTGCGCTACTGTGTTGCGAGTTTGCACCTTTTTTAGGCTGAAAATATAGTTCTTGAATTTAAAAATTCAATTATTTATTCCCACTTCCTATATAGAATTCGTGCTAGGAAGAACTTGAGGCCCCTGGTCCATGTGCCTCGCTCCCATTTCACAGGGAGGAGCCGAGCTAGGGTGGCGGGTCCTGGGCCCCCCTGCCCCCCCGCACTCACAGGGCACTTCCCAGGCAGGTTGGATGTGGAAACAACGTGAGAACGCGTGTGCCCGATCATCCGCGTTTGTTGTCACTGACCCTTGAGAAGTGCCCCGGGGGGCTGTCAGATTAGATGCTTGCTTTTGGGCAGGTAAACCAGCATTTAGGCTTAAACCACTTCCTAGGTTTGTCATTTCATGCTGTTTAGTTAACTTCCTCGTTTTCCTAACACCACCGGATAAGTTCTTCTCAATCCGTGGAATTGTGTTGAATTGTTACTTTTATTCCTGTTAACAGACTTGGGGGCGTTGGTGGCAGCCCCTGGGCGCTCGGGTCCTCGGCGCTGCTGGCCGAGCATCCTGCGTGGGCCCAGGGGCCGTGGACAGAGCCTTGTCCCCCCACCCTGGGTTTCACAGTCTGAGTTGTGTGCCTATAAAACTTGGCCAAACTGCATTCGGTTATTTTATTCAAACCTGACGGAACTGACGGACCTAATATTATAGTAAACCTAAATCAAAGAAGAGAATGTAAAATCTTTTAGATACTTAAAAGAATTTGAAGCGAAGCTCAAATCTAAGATTATTTTTATATAGCTATTGAAGAGTATGTTATGAAGTTGTGGGGGTTTGGGGGGATTGAGTGTGGGAAAGTTTATGAATTATGCATGCTTCCTAGGAACAACCAGGTGTTTCTGGAATTAGCCTGGAGCGGTGCCTAACAAAGCTGTTATTAATTCTCTACCATTTTAAATTCACCACCGAATGGGCCCGGCCAGCTGGGCGAACTCTCACATCTCTTATTTGGCTACAGGCAGCACGTGCATATTAGTTCCGTTTGCCTATGGTGTTGAGCTGTGGTGTAATATGTTACAACATACTGGAATCCTAATAAGCCTATTGTAGTTATGTACATAATCTGTATAACTTATTGTTTGACATACAGAGGTTCTAGCAGTGGACTAACGGACATTCCTTGTAATACAGTGGCCAGCAGGGGAAAACTACCTAACCCTAATCTTAATGTTGTAGTTTTATAGGAAACAAATATTGTAAAATTTTTGTATTGAGAGGTCAGTGGCAGTAAGACAAAGTGTCTTGTAAATTAAGATTTTAGGAAGCGCATTAAAATGTTTTAAAATTACTCTCCGAGAATTCTGTATATCACACTAAAATTTTTTTATATCATTATGTTAATAAAAGGTATTGACTATTTGTAATTCTGCACTTTGAAATGTGTGAAAATGTTTTTTAAATTACCCCAAATAGGATGTATTTTATTATGCATTCTTTTTTCTGAATATAAAAGCATTTATGCTTACAGCATAAAATCTACAAAGCACATTAAAGTGTGAAGAAGAAAATTAAGATCTCCTCTCATCCTACCTCTGCGAAATAGCAGCATTAGTATCTGCTAAAAACCCTTTCAGGGATTAATTTTTTCTTTGTTAGAATTTTTACAAAATTAGGGTCCTATGCTTTGATATCCATTTTTGTACTTAATAAATTACAGACTTTTAATCTATCACATATATTCTTCTACTTGTTTTAGACACTGTGCCGTGACTAACGGTAGTTTTACCCCTGCTGTCCGCCGGTGGCGGGTGACGCACGTTAGCCGCGCTGGGTGCCCGCCCGTCCGCAATGGCAGTTGCTGTCTCAGACGCAGTTCCTGCAGGGAGAGCGACCAGGTCAGAGCTCATCCCAGTTTGAAAGGCCGTGTGGCGGTGGCCGCTTTCCAGCAGCCCCTGGTATTGGCAACGGACTCTTGGCCAAGATTAAAATAAGTCCTTGACAAATTGATGGTCAAATAAGTGTCATGTCTGGTCATATTAAATATGTTTTCATGTGTCGTTTTGATTTCTCATTTGATTCGTTCTATTCAGATCTGCCGATTCTTACTGTGCTCAAACGTTTTTTGGTTGATTTGTAGGAGCCATTTTATATTAAGAATTATAATGTCCATATAGTCCATACTGTGTCTAGTAGGTCATTTGTATCTCGATTCTGTTTTAGTTTAGGTTTGTTTTTTTTTAAGATTCTTATTTATTTGAGAAGGAGACACATAGAACGAGCATGAGTGGGGGGCGGTGGGGGGAGAGCAGGGAGGAGAGGGAGAAGCAGACCCCCTGCTGAGCAGGGAGCCCGATGAGGGGCTCGATCCCGGGACTCCAGGATCATGACCTGAGCAGACTCTTAACCACTGACTGAGCCACCCAGGCGCCCCAATTTAGGTTTTTCTTTTTTTAAATGTTTTAAGTATTTTATGCAAACTATGGTTACTTGTGCTTAATTTCAGATTATGAATATAGCTGATTTGTTTCGAAGTGATTCTACTAGGATCGTCAGCATAACCATAATCTCTCCTTGTGGACTGGAGCCTCTGCTTTGGGTGAGATACCACTGAGGCAGGGGCCCAGTCCCCCCTCGCCCAGCTGGTAAGATGCTGGTTCCATGCCAGGAGAAGCAAGCTGAGAAGACCCGAGGGTAGTACTGTCCCCAACCCCACGGATCGCCAAGCTCTGAGAGTGGGTGTGTCCCTCAGAAGTGTGCTGTTGTTCCCACTCCTGGGCCCAGAGCCCTCACCTGTTGGGAGAAGCAGGCTATAGAAGGGGTAGCTCCTTGTCTCTTCCCAAAGGAACTGACTGCATTTGCACCAGAGCATGGAGAAGTTCAATCACAAGGACACTTTCAAAAACAGTAGGAGTTGTGGTGAAAGGCCATTGGAAAGAGATTCATAGATTCAGTGAAGGGACTGGCTGAACTGTAGGCCAGCAAATTTTCGGGAGAACCAGGGAGAGAGACTGGGGAAGAGCCCTCCTGGGGCTAGAACAAACCTCAAACCCTGATCTTGGGAGTTGTTTCCTCTGTGAATCCCACATTGGGTCAAGTTGGGCTCTAGAGATATCCGTACCTCCCCCGCCAGCTGAAAACAATAGAGCAATCAGCTGGTACTGCTTGAGCTTAACAGCCAGGTGTGGTCAGTGAAAGAGCCGAGAGTCCTGCCCAAACCACTGTCACCCAGGGCGACTGTGGGCATACCCACTGCTGCACCTCCCAAGGAACAGGAATGACACCAGAGCCTTACCACTGCGTGGAGGGGGCCAGTCACTACATACGACAACAACAAGCCCGGGGTTGGGGGGATGGGTGGTAGAGGGAGGCGCAAGAACTCAGAGTTGCTTCAGTGTACTATCTAGAATGTCTAGATTCCCCCCCAAAATTATGAAGCATGTAAAGAAACAGAAGGATGATCTATACACCAGGAAAAAGGAAGACAACAGAAACTTCATATGAGATGAACCAAATGTCAGATTTAAAAAAGACTTGAAAGTAGCCACTTAAAATATGTCACAGAACTAAAGGAAGCTATAATTAAAGAAGTAAAGGAAGGTATGATGACAATGTCACATCAAAGAATATCAATAGAAAGATCAAAATAAAATATATAATGTATGATATTTTATATAACATGTTTGTACATTCCATAGCTGTCACTTATATATTACATAATATAAGATATACAAATATATATCTAAAATATACAATATATTTACATACATAAAAAAACCAAATGGAAATTTCCGGAGTTGGTAAAGTACAAGAACTTAAATGAAAAATTCACTAGAGGGGCTCAACAGTACTTCTGGATGGGGAGAAGTTTCAGCACACTTGAGGATAGATTGATAAAGATTATGCAATCCAAAGAACAGAGGGGGAAGAAAGATAAAAAAGGAATAGAGCCCCAGAGAAATGTGGGACACCACTAAGCTCACCAGCCATGTGTAATGAGACTACCAGAAGGAGATGAGAGAGAAAAAAGCAGAAAAAAATTTGAAGAACTAGTGGCTGAAAACTCCCCCAAATATATTGAGAAGTACTAACCTACACATTAGGGAGCTATAGAAACTTCAATTTGGATAAACAAAGAGATTCACAGGCATAAGCAATTGATCCTTGAACAACGTGAGTTTGAACTGCACAGGCCCACTCATACATTGATTTTCTCTCAGTAAATACCATACAGTACTGTCAATGTATTTTCTTTTAGATTTTGTCAACATTTGCTTTTCTCTAGCTTACTTTATGGTAAGAACACAGTATATAAAACACATACAAATATGTGTTAATCAGCTGCTTACATTATTGGTCAACAGGAGGCTGTTAGCAGTTAAGTTTAGGAGGTGTCAAAAGTTATACATGGATTCTCAACTGCACAGAGGTCACCATCTGTAACTGTGTGTTGTTCAAGGGTCAGCTGTACAGTAAAGCTACTAAAAGGGGAAATCTTGAAATCTGCAAGAGAGAAAAACTTGCCCCTCACAACGAGACTGACAGCTGAATTCTCAGCAGCAATCACAGGCCTGAAGACCCTGGGAGGACATTCAAAGAGCCCAAAGAAAAGAACTGTCAACCAAGAATCATGTATCCAGCTAAGCTATCTTTCAGAAGTGGAGGCAAAATAAAGACATTCCCAGACACTGACCTGCATCACCAGAAATATTAAGTCCCTCAGGCTAAAAACAAGCGATCCCAGATGGTGATTTGAATTCAAATAAAAAACAAAAAACAAGGAGCACTGGTAAAGATAGCAGTAATTATAAAAGATGATATAAATGCATATTTTTCTCCTTAACTAATTTAAAAAGAAATTGCATAAAATAATATGTATATTATGTAATGTTGGTCTTACAGAAGTATAGTGTCTATGTAATATTTTTGCCAATAACAGCACAAAAGAAGTGGGTGGGAGCAAAGCTGTAGCAGGTTACTTCACAGATGGTAAAGTAGTAACTACAACAATGTATTGTTGGGTTTATAACATTAACAGATGTAATATGCCTAACAACCATACCACAAAAGGAAGGAAATGGAATAGACATGCAGGAGTCATGTTTGTATGTCTCACTGGAATTAAGCTAGTATAAATCTGAAACGGATTCTGATACATTGTGTATGGTAGGCCCTAAAGCAACCACCAAACAAACAGCTCAAAAAATATCACTCAAGAAATCTACAGGCTTCATTAGGAAATATTCACTTAGGGGCACCTGGGTGGCTCAGCTGGATAAGTGTCAGACTCTTGATCTCAGCTCAGGTCTTGGTCACAGTGTTGTGAATTCAAGGCCCCTGTTGGGCTCATACAGGGCATGGAGCCAACTTAAAAAAAAAAAAAGAAAAGAAAATAGAAAATATTCACTTAATGCCAAAGGAAGTGATAAAGGAGGATTCAGAGACACAAAACATTAAATGTGAATGGGTGAAGGGCGCCTGGGTGACACAGTTGGTTAAGCATCAGACTTTTGGTTTTGGCTCAGGTCATGATCTCAGGGTAGTGAGATCAAGCCCCACCCCCCACCCCCCAATCTAGGCTCCACATTCTCTCTCCCTGCCCCTCCCACTTGTGCTCTCTCTCTCAGATAAATCAATCAATCAATCTTTAAAAGAAAATAAAACCCTTTAAATGTGAATGGATGAAATAATTCATTCAAAAGGCAAAAATTACCAGACTGCGTATATATGAAAAAGACCCAAGTATATGCTACTGACAAGAGACAGGCTTTAGATTCATAGATACTGACAGATTGAAAGTAAAAGAATGGAAAAGGGTAATTCTTGGAAACAGCAGCCACATGACAGGTGGAGTGGCTAAACTAATATCAGATAAAATAGACTTTAACACACACAAAAATTTGCTAGAAGAGATAAAGAAGGACATTTTATAATGACAAAACAATTAATTCATCAGGAAGGCCTAATAATTATAAATATATATGCACCTAACCACAGTAGATCACCAAAATACATGGAGCAAAAACTGACAGAAATGAAGGAAGGAGTGATAATTGGAGATTTCAGTACCCTGTTTTCTCTCTGTGGAATAGAATAACCAGGCAGAAGACCAACAAGGACATGGAAGACCTGAACAGCAGTATAAATCAGCTAGACACAGACATCTACAAAACACTCCCCTCAGGAGCAACAGGATATGAATCCTTCTCACGTGCACATGGAAATTCTCTAGGCTAGACCATATGCTACGCCATGAAACAAACCTCAGTAGATTTTAAAAAGATAAAAATCATACAAAGTATGATCTTCAACCACAGTGGAATAAAATTAGGAATCAGCAGGAAAAAAATTGAGAAACTGACAAATGTGTGGAAGTTGAGCAACACATCCCTAAATAACCAATGGATCAAAGAAGAAATCAAAAGGGAAATAAGAAAATACTTGGAGATGAATGAAAATGAGGACAACATATCAATGCAGCTAAAGCAGTGGCAAATTTATAGCTATGGATGCCTATATTAAGAAAGAAGATCTCAAATCAATAACCTAACTTTCTACCTAAAGACACTGCAAAAAGAAAGAGCAAACTAAGCCTAAAGCAAGAAGAAGAAAAATAATAAAAGTAGAAATTAATAAACAAGCAACATGTGGAGCACCTGGGCGGCTTAGTCGGTTAAGCATCTGCCTTTGGTTCAGGTCATGATCCTGGGGTCCTGGGATCTAGCCCCACGTCGGGCTCCCTACTTGGTAGGGAGCTTGCTTCTACCTCTCCCCACCGCCTGCTCATGCTCTCTCTTGCTCTCTCTCAAATAAGTAAGATCTTTAACAATAATAATAATAAACAAGTAACAGAGAAAATCAATGAAACAACTGGTTCTTTCAAAACTGACAAAACTTTAGGTTGACAGAAAAAAAATAAGACTCAAGTTACTAAAATCATAATAAAAGAGAGGACATTACTACCAACCTTACAGAAATAAGCAATATTCTAAAGGAATACTATCAATACTGGTATGCCAATAAACTAGATGAGTGAACAAATTCCTAGGAAGACACAAATTACAAAACCTGACTCAAGAGGAAAGGGACAATCTGAACAGACCTATAGCAAGTAAAGATAAAGAATGAGTAATTTAAAAACTACCCACCCAGATGGCTTCACCACTGAAATCTATCAAACATCTAAAGACAACTTACTGGTTCTTCACAAAATCTTCCTAGAAATAAAAGAGGCCAATGTTACCTGATACCAAAACCAAAGACAATACAAAGACTGGAAAACAAAAGATCAATGTCTCTTACAAACACGGACAGAAAAATCCTAAAAAAAAAAAAGGTTAATAAAATCCATCAACATACGAAAAGATACATATACCATAACCACGTGGGATTTATCGGATTTATCCCAGGAACGCAAAGTTGGCTTAACATCTGAGACTCAATCAAGGTAATCTGTATCAATAGAATGAAAAACAAAACCACATGATCATTCTCAATAAATGTAGAACACCTGACAAAATCCAACACTCCTGGAGTAGAAGTTACTTCACGGCACCTACAAGCCCCAGCGCACATCTTGCTTAATGGTAAAAGACTGGATGCCTCCCCCTAAGATCAGGAACGTTCATCAGGGTATCACACAAGGTGTGGCCACCCGGAGAGGAGGTGGGGCTGCATCGGGTATGTCCACTCACCATCCAACAGCCTTTCCTAAACGAGGCAGCTGCAGTCTGGGGGCCTGGTTTCCGTGAGATCCCTGCTCGGGATCCTCAAATATTGGGGATGCTGAGGCTCCCCCACCCTGTCTGCTCTTGGGACGCCCATCATTCAGGGAAGGCGGCACAATTCTAGAAGGATCTAGGCTGATAGTGCTGTTTTACTACTCTGGTCTTTCCTAACTTCTCCGAGGGTAAGAATCACCTGCATTTTTATTCACGCAGCCTCCCAACAACCAGCCCCCTCCCCAGCCCAGCCCAGATCTGGGAGGCCAGGTGGCTGGATATCTAACAAGCTCCTGGTGGGGGGCATTTGTGCTGGGGGTCTGAGCAGCCAGCACCTCCCCCACCACCGCCCACCCCCAGCCTCTCACAGAGGGGAAAATCATAGGATGGTTTCCCCTGTGTGACAGGTATTCCAGGAACCTCCATGTCACATGAGGGGCCCTGGAGGCGGGGACCTTCAGACAGGCTTCGTTCTTGGGGAGGTCCCCGCCTCAGCCTCGGCCTCGGCTCTGTCCCACACCCCGCTGCACCCTGTTCCCTCGGCAGGGCCAGGGCTCAGGAATTCAGTGGTCTTCTCGTGGCTGTTGTGCCTGCCGGCCACCGCCCGACACCAGGAGGTGAGGATTCCTCCTCTCCGCAGCAGGAAAGTCTGGTGATTGTCTCGCCAGGCCTGTGGGCTGGGGCAGTGGTGGCCACTGGGAGGCCTGAGGTCCAGGGGGTGGAGGAGAGGTCCCCAGGAGGCCCCAGACTCTCGACAGCACTTGTCACAAATATGGTCCCAGGCTCGGCCCCAGGGTCTCGGCCCTGTCAGAGACAGACTCTCTGGGCCACTGTGGATCAAGCCGGTGAACGAGTGGGGCAGGGGAAATTGCATGTGGCTGCACTGGGCCTTGTGAAAAGCAACCTGAGAGGACGGAGGTCATTTAAGATGCAGAGTTCCCGTCCTTGAGGCCCCAAGTGAGCGGTCTTTGCTCCTGGCTGAAGTCAGGAGCTGATTTTCCCTCCCAGACAGGTCATTCCTCCCAACGGCCCGCCTTGTCCCCACACGCCCCTGCCCACCTGGGGATGCCTGGGGCAGCTTCCAGGTGGTCAGACCCGCGCTGCCTTCCAGGGGCTGTGTGGGGACCATACTTACCCATTCACGGCACTAGCCGCGGCCTGCGGGGGAAGACAGGTCACACTGAGCGGAAGTCAGGGGAGGACGATGGGCATTTTACAACCAGGAAGCGTGGTGGTTGGTTCAAGGAGGCCCCCGGGATCTCTGAAGGTGGTTGTGCAGACATGCTGAGGAGAGCTTCCCTCCTTGGGGTAAAGGGGCACCCCCTGGATGCGGGGTCCGGGGGCACACTCCGCGGCTGCCGTGGCAGGCTCGCCAGGGGCCAGGCCACTCCAGTTGGTTCCTGTCTGGCCTGGAAGCTCAGGGACATCTGGGAACTGAGTCACCTTGAGATTCTTGGATCGAAGCGGGTGAGGGAATGACTGTCGGGGACTCACTCCGCCTCTGGCTAGAGGAGCGGGGCTGTCCTTCCGTGATGAATGGAGAGAGGGGGCTGCAACGTGAGCCGCTCACCGCGGAGCTGACCCACCGCCCTCCTCCCTGCCGCTCGCTGACCCCTTTGTGCAAGGCACACGCCAGCCCCAGGCTGAGCGGGACAGCTGTGGGGGACCCTCCGGGCCTCCCACACCTGCTCCTCCTCCTGTGTTCCCCACCCCCACTGTCCCCGCCCCTGCGCAAGGACCCGGAAGGGCTGCAGTCTTTCCTCCAGCGGACTCTCCTTCACCGCGGCCCCTCCCTCTGCTGTTTCCTCGGGACCTGCCCACAGTTTTGTCGTAACTGGCATGTCCCTGATTGCAATTCCTCTGCCAATCCCAAAGAGACCACTTATGCTGGTTTATTTTCAAGGACATCTTGCAAGGCCCAGTGAGGCCAGGATGGTGGGACAAGCAGGTGCCACTGCC
This sequence comes from Leptonychotes weddellii, assembly GCF_054177405.1. NCBI lineage: Eukaryota > Metazoa > Chordata > Mammalia > Carnivora > Phocidae > Leptonychotes > Leptonychotes weddellii. The sequence goes on from NC_138369.1 coordinate 192,419,592, forward strand.
CACGTGGGGAGCAAACCCGCTGGAGCCCAAAGGACCCTCCCAGATGCCCGCACTGAGACGGGCCCTGCCGTGGGCGGTGGGCACGCCAGCTGGGGCGTGGTCCCTGGAGAGGGCTCCTAGGTGCTGGGTTCAGTCCCCAGCCCCGAATGCCTGGGCAGCCACGTGCGTCTCAGGCCCTCTCCAGCCCGCCCAGGCGCCCGGTCACCGCGGGCACAGGACCCATCACAGCCCCCTGCCCGCGATTAGTCCAGGGGAGGCCACCTGGTGCCAACCAGGCAGGAAGTCCGGGGCAGAAGCCTGTGGCCAGTGGTTGTCCCACCTGGCGCTGCCTTCCTCACCCCCCCACCTCACCTGCCTCACCCCCTTCACCCCCCCACCACCTCCCCCTCCTCACACCCACCTTCCCACCCTCCTTACTCCTGCCTCCCTGCCTCTCCCCCACCCCCACTCACGCCCCCCTCCTGACCCCCTTCTCTACCCCCCTACCAACTCACCTCATCCCCTC
>NC_138369.1:192420196-192450136 GCF_054177405.1 Leptonychotes weddellii
ATTTATTTGAATTCGTGGATACCAAAGCACATAGTTCAGCTTTCCACGTACGCTGACTTCACCAACAGCCGTGGGCAGGCCCCGTCTCAACACAGACGCATGAGGGCCAGGGCATTTCCCAGACGGCAGAGGAGGCCACGGGCATGGGGCTGTGCCCCCTCCCCCTCCAGGCCACACAGCCAGCAAGGTGAGACCCGAGCAGAAGAGTCCCACAGAATGCGGAATTTTGATCCTCAGTCCTGGTTAGAATTAACATGTCAGTACTTGATGGTTGGTGAGTCACATTCTTCCTGCAGCACTGTGAGCAAGGGCTGTCTGCCCAGCACCCACAGCTCACCACGGGGAAAGGGACCGGAGCGTGACCGTGCTCTCTGGGTAGCCGGCGGCATGTCAGACCACCTCACGACCCTAGGTTTCATTTGCACGGATGATAAACCAATTTAAGGAAGGGCAGCCTTTCAAAGGACGGTGGGCAAAGCTTTGTATTTTTGACTTAAGGAACCACAGATGTTCGGAGCCATTTTTGGTGTCAGTTTGGTCGTTCTGGGTGAGGATTCTCCACAGCCATGACTGCGGGTTGAGCACACGCTCTCCTTAATGGTTATCACAAGAGTCCCGCGGACCCGTCAGCTAACAGAGCAGAAAGAATGATGGGGCCATTGAAATCAGCCCTGGGAAAGAGGTCGTCGATTTTTCATTGACAAAGCAAATCAAGCTTCCTAATTAGCTACAACATAGCTGGAAAGCTCAGCTCCTACTAGCCTGCAAGCCCTCACTCTCTGCTTGTGTGACCCTCAACAGCCACTGAACACAGTAGCTGCTTTCGCTGTCTCACTCGTGTTCAAAGAACTCATGGCAGGCGGTGGTAACCATGGCAACGAAGGCCATAAATTCCTGGAAGTCACATTCGCCGTCTCCATCACTGTCCAGAGTTTCCATGACTTTATCCACGACCTCCTGCTCTTTGATTTCCTAAGAGATAGAAGAGAAATTGCCTAGCTTGTTTTTAAATGGAATGTAGGGCCATCAAAACATGATTAATAGTTGGCTGGCTTTCATAATTTGTATCAGAAGCAACTTAAGATATAAAATGCAAAATACCAGAAAGGTTTTTCATGTGGCCGGGAGACTCTTGGCTGGGCAGAAGTCTCTGGGGGTCCGCGCTGTCTCTTCCACCTGTAGGTCCCGTGGGACCAGAGCTACTTGAAAAAGACTGAATGGAACAACCAGGATCTAAAAAACTGCAGCTTGCTATCACTGTACTTACAACAAAAAACACCCGGGAAGGGGGAATGCAGTCTAGATAAGCCTGAGCATGGTATAAGCAAACATCCCGGAAGAAAACATGAACTTTTGGATCCCCCTAAGTGTTTCACTGCTTCTGGGAGTGGAAGTCCTTAGAGTGAAGGCTTTCAGTGGGTTTCCATGTTTTGAAAGTTGTTTTTTTCCTGGAATGACTCTTGGCAACAGGTCCTAAATTTGTTAAGTCCTTGTGTTCTCTTTGCCCCTTCAGTTGCTTTCTGGGTGTCATGGGACTTTCCTGCCGGTTCTGCTGCCCCTCACTGCCGCCGAGCAAACGGGGTTACAAGGCCCACAGGGGCAGACACAGGGCAGGGCTGCAGGTGCGGTGGGAAGAACATGGCACCAAACACCCAAGGACAGCGTAAGAGCAGACTGCTCAGAATCGCCAGTCCCCGGAGCAGGAGAGCTCAGCCCCAAGCAGCCAGGGGTAATGTCCACCAGCCCCCTTGAATGTGGAATATATGCAGGATTGATTCCAGTGGGGGTTGGGCGGGACCTGGAAGCATCTGCCAAAGAGGGACGGGAAGTACCGTGTTTCGATTACATTATGGATTTGCCTCCAAACCGAAATTACAATAAAACCAGGCCAGCAAATGTTGACGATATCTTGATACACTTACCATGAATTATGTCTTTTATAAATTGTGGTTCCCACATGCTAAGCTTTTCCTGCTTTAAAATCAATAATTAATAACTAATTATTATTTTACACAATTTATATTATTTTATAATAATTTTATAATTATTAATTATTGATAACTGCTTGTTGAGCTTTCACTGTAGGTTCAAACACTGTCTCATTTCACCCTTAGAACAACCCTCATCTACAGACGAAACTGGGGTTAGAAGGTGGGATTGGTGGGAAACTGAGTGGGCAGGTGTGGACAGTGGCATCACTTGAACTTAAATGCCTGAGAAAATCCCAGAATCAGCCCAAGAGACCCCCATCCCCCCAAGCCTGCAGGCACGTCCTCGGATTTGGTGGTGCCCCTCACAGCGATGGTGTGTTTGGGTCGGGGTGCAGACAGGAGAGTCCCAGCCAGTCCTGCAGATGGCGGGCCCTGCCTTGCTGCTGGAACCTGGGGAGCCGCCGTGAGCTCAGCGGGCTCAGGAGGGCGGCTCCTCATCACCGGGCGGCGGGGCCACAGGCCTGGGGCTCTGGCGCTGTCCCCGGAATTAGCGCTTGGTCAGACCTTGGCGCCTGGTTGGTCGTCTGGCCATTTCCTGTGTGTGACCTGGGTTCTGGCACTAAGGGAGGGCCAGGGCCAGGTGGATGCGGTTCATCGCCTCAAGGGCACGGGACTGGTGTGCAGTGGAGATGGTGGCCGGCCTGGGGCGGTGGAGACGGGCAGGGAAGTGAGTCGTGGACATACTCCCCCGCAGGCTCATCAGGACCCCTCATGCCGCCTCCTACATTAGGGGCCTTGCTCCATGGGTGCCCCCTTAGACCCCCCGGGCCTCCCCTCTCGTGCCCTCAGCATGTAGGCTGCGGCCGGGGTTGATGTGCCAGGCTGGGTGCCCCAGAAGCAGGGCCATGTCCTCGGGCCTGTGTCTCTCCCGATAGTGAACACAGTGCGTCCTCAGTAAACTTAACTTGCTGAGTGAATGGCATCTTTAGCCACCCCGGTGGATGCTGATCATGCAGCTAAAGTGAAAATAGTCCTTCTCCCCAAATCAAGACCCTATGTTTAACATCTTTCTCGTGTGTTCATTGTGGCCCATGACAAGTCATGAGTATATTTTCCATCCCATTCCGCCATCATTACTGCTGTAAATCCTTAGATTTTTCAGAGAAAAGTCAGCATTATTTGGAACCTGTTCTTTTGCCTTTGAGACAGCAGTTTTTCCTTGCTGTTCCAACTATACACAAAACAGATGAAAATGAGAACAGTGGGGTCATCTGAGCTAGCCTCTTAAGTGAGGGTTCAGTTGCATAAACTCGTTTTTAGAAGCAGCCTACACTGGAATCACTTCAGCGCAGCTCAGAAGAGAAAATGGACAGGTGGTTTTAAAAGTGGACAGGAGAATGGATAAACTGTCGATTTTAAAAATCAAGACTCACCTCTAAAAAATGGGAGAGCTCATTGTTGATGAGCTCCTTGAGTTCGGATTTCTTCAGCTTGTGCTTATCACCCTCCCTTCCGGAATACTGATGGAAAACATCAATGAGGGCCACCATGGCCTTCTCCAGCTCAGACATCCTAGGGGTCCACAAAGGAAAGATGCCCTCTCATGCTTTTTGCCTTGTTTGTACACAGAATAGTTAACATGTTAGCTATACAGACCTCCACCCAGAGGAGCGGGCTAGACCGGCCTTGGTTCATCCCCCCTTCAGGCAGAGGGCCTCTGTCCCAATTCTCCTAGCAGCCTCTTAGATCCACTCCTGCCCGCCCCTCCCTTCTCGTCCCTGTGGCCACATCCTTAAGTTCCCACGCCCCCTGGCTTCTGTGTGGTTTGGCCAATGGGGAACTTCAGCGGATAGACAGGGGCAGCGCAGGGAGGGGCTCTGGGGGTCGATTCCTGCTTCCTCCCCAGGAGGCCACCCTCTGCCCTTACCGGGCTCCAAGATGAAGGGACAGAGTGCAGGGGAGAAAGGACTGACTGCGAGCTGTTAGAATTAACTAGAAAGAAGTAAGGTGACCAGGAACAAAACGAGGCTACAAAAATCAATAGTGTCCCTGTATTCTACCAATAAACAATTAGAAAACAGAGTAGAAAAATCCTTTTCATAAATCCATAAAGCAACACACACATACTACTTAAGCATAAGTTTAGCAAGAAAAGTGCAGGTCCTGGGGCGCCTGGGTGATACAGCTGGTTAGGTGTCTGACTCTTGGTTTCGGCTCGGGTCCCGATCTCAGGGTGGTGAGATGGAGCCTCGGGCTGAGCCCTGCGACCTGGGAATATGCTTGGGGTTCTCTCTCTCCCTCTGCCTCTCCCCTCACTTGCTCATGTGCATGTATGCTCACTCCTTCTCTCTCTCAAATAAATAAATGAATAAAATCATTTAAAAAAATAATAAAAGTGCAGGTCCTTCCAAAAGACTCTAAGGATCGTAAAATGCAGGAACTCGCTTTCCTTTGAAATAATATATAAATTTAACTCATTTTAAATACAAGTCTGTAAGGCAATCTTTTTTGACGGGTGTGAGCAACATGAGCAAAAACAGCTGTAAAACTGAACTGGAAAAAAAATATGGCAGAAATGCCGCAGATACTCTTGAAAAAGAAGATGAGTGAGAGATCAAGGAAGACCTACCAGAAACAAAAACGTATTACAGGCCATAGGGTTGGGCTGGTTCTGAGGAAGAAGAGGCAGAGCGCCGCCAGGCACGTCGCATTCCCGGGGGGGCCCCCAACAGCCTCCGGCGCGGGGAGGGGGCCTGTTCACTGGTGCGCCCAGCGCTGGCCTGGAGCTGGGGTCTCTGCGGGCACCAAAGTACACAACTTCCTACTTCCCTCACCACCTGAACCTCAGACCGCGGCCTGAAAACAGGAAATATGTTGGATCCTGGGACTTGGGTACATTTTACAAAGGATGGCTTGTCAGCTGTTTCACAAAACTGAGACATTCAGCCAGAGACGTCTACCGACCTTTGGCCTGGAGTCTTTGCCCTGTCACAGCTGAAAATGGTTACAAGAACTACATCTAATTGTTGAAAAGTCGGTCCCATGTTGGGTAGGTCACTTATATCTGAACAATAAGTTGGGAGAAATATTTAACATTTTATTTATTTCTGATTTCTCAAAGGAGAAAGCATTGAGGATTTTTGCTAAAGTCACCCTATTAATAATCAATATCCTTTGTTTTGCTCTTAAATCCCTAAAAATCAGATTTATCACACGTGGATGGGACAAATCACATAGACTAACATCTTTAACCTTTCATTTGTTCTTACCCTTTGCACCCAGGTTTTCAATGATTGATTTTGTTTTTTGCAAACAAAACAAAGAACCCCAGAAACATTTGTATCATTCTGATGTTTCTCAAAGCCTGTGATCATTTGGGGGAAGGAGAGACTAAGTTATTTTTTCATAAGGTATGACTAGTGGGATTTTTTTTAAAAGGAAAGGCATAAAACATCTATTCCATGTTTGAAAACTCCATATAATGTGATTTTCTTAACCACACTAAAATTAATTAAAATTTTTTTTCCTTTTAAATTCTTCTTCCCTGCTTTAAAGCTTATCTTTTAAGAGAAATGGCAATCAAATATCCATATTTCCTTTCCACTTAGTTTGGTGAATGTTACTCCTGCATTAATCTCTTTATGTGGAAAGCGAGAGAGCTTCTGGGCTTTAACTCCCTGTGGAAGGGCACATCACACATGATGTGGGAAGGGGCCCTACCTCCCTGAGAAACCCCAACACTGAAGAAAGTTAAACCCACCAAACCCCCAATTTCTTTGACCCCTTTTGTAATTTACTTGTAAAGACCTCCCAATTGTCATGTAATTTCTGGGTGGTGTCCAGGCGGACCCTGACATGCCCCATTGAGGGAAAAGAGAGAAGCGGTTGCACACCCAGGGCCAGGACAGAAGCAACAAGAAGAGAAAACATTTATTTTTGAGGTAGGGCTGGCCCAGCTCTGGTTGCCAGTCATTCTCCGCCAGGGGGGAAGTGAAAACCTTGCCCTTCAAAGACTTAGGGAAGAAGCGACATTTGTTAGCCCTGCTGAGGAAATGCAGCAGTCACCTCTGAGCCACGGGACCTGAGGTTTCTCCGATTTACGGTTTAAAACTCAGGCAGAAAGAGCCTCTAGCTGTCTCGAGTTGAGCAGTCACGTCCACAAAGCAGTAACAGGATTCACACTTGTCAGATGCTGCCAGTTATCCTAAAGGGGCTTTCGAAGCTACCACCTTGTTCCCAGCCCCACCCTCTGGGTTCCCTGCCCCCAGAAAGAAAAGAGCAGGTTCCCCCCGAGTGTCCTCACGTCAGTGGCTCCTGCTAGCTGCTCCTGTCCCTCCTGGCGGCCGCGTCCAGAGTGGCCTGAGCCGCTGTGGGGCGGTGTCTTATCCCTTCTCGGCGGTGGGGCCCGGCCCGGTGCGGCCCGCTGCGGGCCCAGGCAGCCAATGGGGGCCGAGGGGGGGCGGGGGGGCGGGGGGCAGCGGGCTGCCAGGCCTGCACACAGGGCCGCATTGAGCCGGTGGCCACCCGGGGACTTGCCGAGGAGCCAGGACTGCACTCCGGCCAAGGAAGAGAAAGTCCTGGGGGGCAGGAAGTAGGGAGTCAGCTTTTTGTGCTGTTTTTTAATTATACATGAATATTGATGTTGCTCTAAAGGCAAGGTTGGGGGTGGGGAGAGGAGAGAGACTGAGTCATTGATTCAAACAAAGCAAATGCTCAGCCAAGACTGCAGAGCTTCCAAGTACAGGCTGAACACGAGGACTAGGGCCCCGCGGGCTGCTTTCCAGCGGAGAGGGCCCTGCACGGCCCCTGCACGGTCTCCTGCCCACCCCCCACCCCGAGCTAAGCCCTGCTTCTGCAAAGTGGATACCGAATGCTTTCAGGGGAAAATCCTCATTCAGTGTGGTGGAGGGCACTTGCCGGGTGCACCCCAAGGCCTCCCGCCCCACCCGGGGTGAGGTCACAGACTGTTGGAGCTGGACAGTGCCCTGGACGTGTGCTGCCCAGCCTCGGAGGGTGTCGGCGGAACGCCCCTCTCTGGGGCCCCACAACCAGCTACGGGAGAGCGGGGTCCAGACTCCCCCTCCCCCGTCTTCAGCAACACCTTTCCTGAGCTGTTTCCAAATGGAAACCCAAAAGGCAGGCGTTCCTTTAGCCAAATTATACAAAAAGCCATGGCCTCAAACTCATCCAAGGACGTCTGGACCAGACGCGGGGCCCTTCTGCTGACGTGGGTTCACAGTGGCCACGGAAGGATCCGTATACAAGACATCTGTGGACACAGCTGTTTTGTCATGATCTGTTTTACCAGGAAATTCTTGACTATTCAACACGCGGCAGTATGTCCTGGAAACAGCACTGGGCTGTGAGCCTTGGGACTTGAGCTGTTCCATCCTGGACCCCCAGCCTGGGCCCACCCCTCCGTGAGGTGGGACCTGAGTGTGTGGGTTGGGCCTGCGTCCTCAGCTGCCCCACAGGCTGATGGCCGCTGAAGGGTCACACGCTGTGTGCACTCCGTAGGGCAGGACTTGCCCGAGTCCAGGGAAGGGGCGCCTGGCCCCGGGTGGTATGTGCTGGGCACTAGGGGCGGGTTCACCCTGTGGTCACCCTTCCGTGTACACAACACAGCTTCAGCTTTTGCAGCAGAAAAGCAGTTTGGAATCTATTCATCCAACCCCTGGACGCCTGAGCGTGGGGCCTGCCCCCTGGATACCCACAGCACAGCCTGTGGGACAGCCACATATGGTGGATGCGCCCACCCTGTGGCGGGCTCTGTGCGAGCAGAGAGTGAGGAGAGGGATGCTGGGGCTCACCGGCAGAGAGAGGAACCAGCATCCGGACGAGAGGGGCTTTCAAGTGCTGCGGGGCCCCCAGGGCAGCATCCTCTCCCGCCGGCGCTCACAGACTGAGACTTCAGCAGAACACGGGAGCATGACCTCCCCTGCTGGGTGTCAACACCACCTCTTGACAGAGGAGCGACTGAGGGCAAATTACAACCATCCCGGGACAGGGATGTTCACAGGCCTCATCCGCAAGGTGGTCTGGGGCCCAAAGCTCCTCCTTGGCCTTTGCACTTCCAGCTGACCCTGGCTTCCTCTCCAGACTCCCCAGTTCGGGGTCTCATCTCATTACACTGGACCCTTGGTCTAGTCACGCATGACCTGCATACCCACTCCCGACCTACAACTCTATTCCACAGGAGCGGCCTGTCCTAACGCAGCAAGAACTACGTACTTGAGTAGAACATATAGACTGTGAATGACGCAGAGGGACGTCCCAGTACTCAGAAGGCCTTGGTCCATGGAGATCTTTGGCAGTGGATGGACAGCCTACTCAAGCCGTCCTTAACCTGAAAGACAGGAAAAACTCCAGGTCTGGAAACCAAAATCTAACTTGAATCACCACCGTGGAGAACCACGGCCTCTCTCTCCCAAGTTCCCAGACCTAAGTCGGGTCGAACCCCAAGTCTCCTGAGGGAGGGCGAGGTCTTTCAGATGGGGCCCTGTATTGCCACCGGTACACATCAGGAACTGTCCTTCACACCGTCCCCAAGGGACCTGCAGCTACTTGCTAATGTGACCACATAGTGGAAACATTAAGATCTAAAAGGAAACGCTTAGAGATCTCCAGGGATTATTAGATATGGACTCTGAGTGGACGCTAATTCCTGGGGCCACAAAATGGCACCATGGCCCCCCACTCCCTGTAGGAATTTGTGGTGTTCGGGTGACAGAGTCTTAAGGTGACCAGCTCACAGTGAGCCCAGGTGGTGCAGAGAGTCTCCCTGTACTTATGGTTCTTGTCCTTTCTTCTATTAATGTAGTGTATCACATTGATTGATTTGCAGATGTTGAACCAACCTTACAGCCCAGGGATAAATCCCACTTGGTCGTGGTGAATAATCCTTTTAATGTACTGTTAGACCCTATTGGCTAGTATTTTGGTGAGGATTTTTGCATCCATGTTCATCAGGTATATTGGTCTGTCATTCTCCTTGTTGGTGGGGTCTTTGTCTGGTTTTGGGATCAAGGTAATCCTGGACTCATAGAAAGAGTTTGGAAGTTTTCTTTCCATTTCTATTTTTTGAAACAGCTTCAGAAGAATAGGTATTAATTCTTTAAATGTTGGTAGAATTCCCTGGGAAGCCATCTGGCACTGGGCTCTTGTTTGTTGGGAGATTTTTTATTACTTCTTCAATTTCCTTGCTGGTTATGGGTCTGTTCAGGTTTTCTATTTCTTCCTGGTTCAGTTTTGGTAGTTTATACGTCTCTAGGAATGCATCCATTTCTTCCACATTGCCTTATTTTTTGAGATTTTTTGAGTTGCTCATAATATGTTCTTATAATTGTATGTGTTTATTCAGTGTTGGTTGTGATCTCTTCTCTTTCATTCATGATTTTATTTATTTGGGTCCTTTCTCTTTTCTTTTTGATAAGTCTGGCCAAGGGCTTATTAATCTTATTAATTCTTTCAAAGAACCAGCTTCTAGTTTCGTTGATCTGTTCTACTGTTCTTTTGGTTTCTATTTCATTGATTTCTGCTCAAATCTTTATTAATTCTCTTCTCCTGCTGGGTTTAGGCTTTATTTGCTGTTCTTTCTCCAACTCCTTTAGGTGTAAAGTTAGGTTGTGTATTTGAGACTTTTCTTGTTTCTTGAGAAAGGCTTGTATTGCTATATACTTTCCTCTTAGGACTGCCTTTGCTGCATCCCAAAGGTTTTGAACAGTTTGTTTTCATTTTCATTTGTTTCCATGAATTTTTTCAATTCTTCTTTAATTTCCTGGTTGAGCCATTCATTCTTTAGTAGGATGTTCTTTAACTTCCATGTATTTGAGTTCTTTCCGACTTTCCTCTTGTGATTGAGTTCAAGTTTCAAAGCATTGTGATCTGAAAATATGCAAGGAATAATCCCAATCTTTTGGTACCCTTTGAGACCTGATTTGTGACCCAGTATGTGATCTATTCTGGAGAATGTTCCATGTGCACTCTGTTGCTTTAGGATGCATGCTCTGAATATATCTGTGAAGTCTATCTGGTTCAGCGTGTCATTCAAAACCCTTGTTTCCTTGTTGATCTTCTGCTTAGATGATCTGTCCATTGCTGTGAGTGGGGTGTTAAAGTCTCCTACAGTTATTGTATTATTATCAATGTGTTTCTTTGATTTTGTTATTCATTGGCTTATGTAATTGGCTGCTCCCATGTTAGGGGCATAGATATTTAAAATCGTTAGATCTTCTTGTTGGGTAGGCCCTTTAAGTATGATATAGTGTCCTTCCTCATCTCGTAGTATAGTCTTTTGTTTAAAATCTAATTTGTCTGATATAAGGATTGCCACCCCAGCTTTCTTTTGATGTCCATTAGCATGGAAAATGGTTCCTCCCCCACTTTCACTCTGGAGGTGTCTTTGGATCTAAAATGAGTCACTTGTGGACAGCATATCAATAGGTCTTGCTTTTCAAAACCAGTTGTTAAGGCCCACCAGAAACAGTTTGCTTTCACCTGGCAGGGCCAAAGGCACACCCTCAGTGTTGTCCCAGGGATGCATTGGCTCTCTTGCTCGATGCCCGAATATTGTCAGTGGAGACCTCGATCATCTTGGCAGCCCACGGAGTAGCACACTGGTCCGCTCTACTGACAGTAGTGTGCCAATGGGGTCTCATGCCTGCGTAAGACATCTGCCAACTGGGCACTGGGAGATAAGCCCACAAAACTTTAGGGGCCACCACCTCAGTGAAATTCCAGGGGTGATGTCAGTGGTCTGGAATATGTTGAAATATCCCCTGGCACCACCCGCCAGGAAGAGAGGCATAGCATTTGGTTGGTTTGGGGATTTTATTTTATTTTATTTTATTTTAAAGATTTTATTTCTTTATTTGAGAGAGAGAGAATGAGAGACAGAGAGCATGAGAGGGAGGAGGGTCAGAGGGAGAAGCAGACTCCCTGCCGAGCTGGGAGCCCGATGCGGGACTCGATCCCGGGACTCCAGGATCATGACCTGAGCTGAAGGCAGTCGCTTAACCGACTGAGCCACCCAGGCGCCCCAGGTTTGGGGATTTTAGATATGACATATACTACATCTGTGTGTGCTACTTCAACTCAGGAGGCTGGGATTTTCCAGTGGAGATCAGAGCAATTTAGGTGGCAGGGCAAGCTGCTTTGCCATTGGTTCTCAGGATCCTGCAGATCTGGTGATATTCAAAGTGTCTATGACACATTCAGATGCAGTATGGACCCTCTGACAAGCCTGAGAGGAGGATCCCAGCATGGGTCTCTAGGATTTTGAAGTAAGTCTGTGTCCTGTTTGGCAGCTAACTATTCTCATTTTGAGAACAGCGTCTGGTTTGCTACTGGGCCTTAGTAGAGATGGAACACCTAAGCCAGGGACATCTGGAGACCACACAGTTCAATGCTGTCTGACCACGTAGCCGTAACTTTGGGTACATGTAACAGCAGCATATTACCAAATGGAAATGCCTAGGACACATGAGCAGTGGCTCAGACTCCTTGGACACCAACTGCTGTTGCATCGATGCCCTTCTCTCTATCCATGTTTGTGGCCTCCTGGGGTATTTCTTATAAGCTGTTGACTATGGAAGAAGAAACTTGAACTGGCTTGCAGGTGGGTCTGCACGATATGCTTGCACCACCTGAAGGGGACAGATACAGTGTAACACCCCACTCGAGGGGCACCCTGAAGGACAGTGGTGAAGGAGATCCTCTCAGGGGCAGTACTCCGAGCAGTGCATTTGGTTGTCCACTCTGTCTGGAGTGAGAAGTGGCCAGAGTATGGATCTGTATTCCTTCATGGGTGGTTGTTAATGATTTGGTTGGTCAGTAACTTGGAAGGAACAGGATTGGAAGATTGGTGACAGGAAGGCTCTGGAGGAGGCATGCAGATGGACATTTCTCAAGGAGCACAGTCTGTGAATACATTTGTGTTCCAAGTGAATGCCTGCCAACGGGCATGCACTGCAGAAGAGGCTCTTCATAACCAGATGGAAAATGATTGGCCCTTTGGGTCTCAGCCAGCTCTTACCAGAGCCACTCCAGGGCTCGCTCAGAGTGCCCGTGAACGGAGTGGCCATGTGGCAGGGATGGAGACATGCATGTGCTCAACAACGTGGACTTCCCCTCACCAAAGCTGACCCGCCTTCTGCTGTTGCTGATTCTCTGACCTGCGAACAGTGAACCCTGTGGTGACCAGTCAGATGCCTGGTGGCAGGTTGATTATGTTGGACCTCTTCCATCATGGAAGGGGCAGAGACCTGTCCTCATTCTGGATATGGATTTAACTTCCCTCTTTATATCGCTTCTGCCAGCGCCAACATCCACGACCTCACAAAAGCCTTACCCGCTGTCACGGCGTTCTGGACGGCATTGCATGTTATCAAGGAACTCATTCCACAGCAAAGAAAGTGCAGCGGTGGGCTCATGCCCATGGAACTCACTGGTCTTGCCCCATGTCTGCTAACACAGAAGTGGCTGACACAGCCAAAAGGCAGGATGGCTTCCTGAAGAGTCAGTTATGGGGTTCTATCCTACAGGAGGCAGTCTACACTTAGAATCAGGGTCCATTGTGTGCTGCTGTGTCCCCATCACCAGGATGTGTGGGTCTGGGAATCAAGAGTTGGAAGTGCAAGTGCTCCTCTCATTAGTACACTGAACGACCCACTGGCAGAGTTTTTGTTTCTCGGCAACGTTGAGACACGGTTTGGAGGTCTTGGTCTCCAGAGGGCTGTGCTTCCACAGGGGTCATAGCGGTGGTGCCACTGAGCTAAAGGCTGACCCCGCTACCTGGCCACTTTGGGCTCTGTATTCCTTCAGAAGAACCATCAGGGAAATAAGGAGTTAATCCACTGGCTTGAGTGATTGATCCCAATGGCCAAGGGGAAGCTGGGTTACCCCACAGCAGAGGTAAGGAGGACCCTGGAGCCCAGGGCACTTGCTGGGACGTCTCTCAATAATTCCACCGGCGGTAGGGATTAATAGAAAACTGTAGCAACCTAAATAAATAAATAAATAAATAAATAAATAAAAGTAAAGCAGGACTATTGAGGACTCAGGTCCTTCAGGAATGAAGGTTTGGGTCATTCTTCCAAAATAAGGAACCCAGAGCAGGTGCCCGCTGAGGACCAGGGAAGTGTGGAATGGGAAGTTGAGGAAGGAAACCAGGAGGGTCAAGGGTGAGCCCATAAATGGGGCCTGTGGAAGCTCATGATCTGCATGTGTTTGTTACCAACTGTGCTCTAACCACCTTCTTCTTTCTCCTTCCCAGTTTTTATTTTATAAACAAGGTGTTGGAGGTTAGCATTTCATGACTTTTTAGGTAAATGAATTTCCAGTAGAACCGTGACTGAATCTGGGGAGAATTACTACAGCTAACATGGTACGGTGCCCCTGGGGCCGTGCAGCTTCTCGTTCGGGGAAGAGATACTTCACTGGTGGCAGAGATGGTTGTGTCTCTTTAAGCAGAGATAGAGCCCGTTCCGTCGTTGCCAGGGGTCCACGTGGGTGTGCGGTGATGGATGCTGAGTAGCCAGATGGCTGGACTTGCCCACTGTCACGTGCGGCCTCTTGGGTCTGACTCTGCTTTGGTCCGTGCACTGTGCTCGCAGCCCTTTCTTTCGGTGAGCGGTGAGGGCGGCGCTGAGTTTTGCAGCGAGGGCGCCTTAGCAGGGACTCCTCCTCTTGCTCCCAGGGGGGCACGTTTTACTTTGCCTCACTCCTGCTTCACTGTTCTTGACAACATCTGATGGTGCTCCAGCCATGTGTCCGGAGAGGGCAGTCCTTGGTGACTTGGTCGCCTGGCCTGGCCCGGTGGCTGCTTTGCCCTGCCTCTCTGACATGGACACCGAAGAAGCTGTGTTCATATCAGCTTGCTGCCCCCTCTGCATGTCCCCCTGCCCTCCTCAGCCTGCTCGTGCCCTGGACGTCTCAGCACCATCTTGGTGCTGTCATTGCAGAGCTCAGGCTTGCACCCGTGATGGACTCCAGCATCCTCCGTGCACCGGCCCAGCAGCCTGGGGTCACCTGGGCTCCATGAGGGTGTGTCAAGGACTGCGAATGGCTGTGATTTGACCCTGCTTGTGAGCTGAGGACATAGCTTGTCATTGTTTCATAGATGTTGGTAGAAGGCCCAAGGTTCTGGGTCAGAGATTGCTCAGGAACATCAGCGGCCAAAGCTTTATGTTAGTGTGGATCCCTGGCTCCCGAGTCCGCAGCTGTGCGGCAGATAGTCCTGGGTGAGGGTGTGCTCATGCAGGGCTTGTGTCCTCAGAGGGCACTTGGAGCCTGGGGGATTCACTGCCATCTTACGGAGTGGTGATGAGACCACCCTGCCTCGTCCCTCCTCAAGGGTGCTCCCTGCAGCCCTGAGAAGCGGCCGGGGTGCAGAGTGGCCAGGGCCTTGCATTCTTGGTGTGTCAGCAGTAGGCACAGGGACGCTTGGGGCTCTGGCGGTGCTCCCAGCAGGTGTTCCTGCTGGCCCAGGCCTGTGGACCAGCTCTGGCCTGGGCAGCCAGCACACTTCTCTGACAGCATGAACCCAGCCTTGCGGAGGGGTTCCTCTGCTAGGTCTGTCCTCCCTGGGGTGTTCTCCCTCATCCCTGGGAGGCCCTTTAGATTTCTCTGCATAGTTACTTTTGTTGTACTTTCATAATTCTTTGTCAGCTTGGACTCAGACCGATGCACTAGGTAACAAGAAAAACCAAAAGGTTTATTAATTTTTTACTACTCTTTCATTAGGCAAAAATGATTTCAAAATAAAAAAAAATTTTAAGATATTATATGGAGGGGCGCCTGGGTGGCGCAGCTGGTTAAGTGTCCGACTCTTGATTTCGGCTCAGGTCGTGATTTCAGGGTTCTGGGATTGAGCCCTGGGTCGGGCTCCACGCTCACTGGGAAGTCTGCTTGAGATTCTCCCTCTCCCTCTCTGTCTGCCCTTCCTGCTTGTGCTAGCTCTCTTTAAAATAAATAAATAAATCTTAAAAAAAAAAAAGATATTATATGGAGAGAGTAAGCTTGGCAGAGGGGACAAAATGGAGGAAAACAATAGCACTGTGCCTGAAATCAATAGCTATTTTTTGAGTCTATAAAATCCACAAACTGATGTGCTGTGATCTGTATTTTACCAATAGAACCCTTCTGACACCAAATGTGTGGGTTTTTTCCCTACATCAACCAATTCTCTGACAATAGCTCTGTGTCTTAAGATTCAGTTCGATTCTGATGCAGTCTACCTGGAGTTGGCACAGACCCCACAGGTTAGGGGCTCAGTCCCACAAGATTGCTCCGCCTTCAGATGAGTCCCCGGCCACACATACTTCTGACTGACTGCCTATACACTGGGGGCTCCCAGGACCCCCTCCTTGGATGCAGTAATTTGCTAGAATGGCTCAAAGAACTCAGGACAACAGTTTTCTGGCTATTATTGGTACAGCCCAAATTGGAAGAGATGCACAGGGCGAGGGATGTGGGAAGGGCGCAGAGCTTCCGTGCCCTCTGGGTGCACAACTCTCCCTGCACCACCATGTGTTCAACCTGGACGTTCTCTGGACCCCGTCCTTTTGGGTTTCGATGGAGGCTCCATTACATCGGCATGATTTGGGGTTAACTCAATCTCCAGCCCCCAGCCCCTCCCTGCCCGGGGAGGGGCTGAATGTTCCAACCCACTAATCACGTGGTCAATTCCTTCAGAGTACGGCCCCCAACCTCCAAGAGCCACCTTACTGGCGTGATAAGGTGTGGTTGAAGGGAGCCCGTTATGAGTAACAGAAGATGCCTCCCTCACCCCACCACTCAGGGTTTTAGAGCTCTGCCAGGAACCAAGGGTGCAAAGACCAAATATATATTTCTTATTATATCACAGTATCACATGAGGTTATAAGACACTGTAAATATAAATAGCCCACTACCAAAAGAGTATGTCCTACTGCCCAAATTATAAAACAGCTGAGGGAGACAGTGTACCAACGAGGGGTTGGTTGTTGGACAGTCGTCACTATGGTGTCTTCCAGGGACTGGAAGGGACTGCTCGCATGACACCTGGAAGACAGGCGACCACTGTGAATGACTGAATCAACTTGTCGGGCTTGGCTGTCTCTGGAGCAATAGGAATGCACTTGGTTCATGGCCATGGTGTTGTTGATGAATGCCCAACATTCAGTCCGTGAAACTTTGGGGATAATTGGAGGGGGTGAAGGAGACTCAGACCCTAGGTCACCCATGTGACCTAATGGTGAGGGTCCACTGGCTGAGGGAGGTAGGCTCCCAGAATGGGGCTCTATCAGTGGTCATGGAGAGAGGGGTCCATGTGTCCACAGGAGGGAAGTGGATGGAGTGGATGGAGATGCTAGTGGATCAGCAGGCACCTCTTTTGGATGCACAGAGCTTCTGCCCAAGTCTTCTCCCATCACTTAGACGCTCCGTCTCCTTTCAGCCACCCTTCACCCACTCAGCAAGCCCTTAGCACCAGTTAATTCAGAAACTAGACCTAAGCCCAGCTGAGTCTGTGTAGGGGGCAGGAAGAGGCATTCTGGTTTGAGCTTTCAAGGAGGAAAGGCCTCGGACAGTGACATTGTTCTCTGGTACAAAGGACAGTACCATCCGCCACCAAGCTGCTCACGAGGTCCCTTACAGGGACGCCTGTGTTCTAAAGGGACGTGGGAGAAGGGACAAAAGGCTTCTGTTGTAGTAAATGCAAGTGTCAAGGTGATGAGAATGAATTGCCTTCCCTATTCTGAAGAATGCTGCTACCAGCTAGCAGGCAGCCATGGGGCGAGAGTGGGGGCTGACCTTGGAGCTGGGTTTGAATCCTGCCTCCATGGACAGTCCTTCAGCAGGACTTAACCTTTCTCAGCCTCAGTGAAAGGAGGGGAGAGACGTCCCCCTGAGAGGACTGCTGGAGGGGTGAAGGCAATATTGCGTGCACACATACACGAATGCGTGTGCACATGTATGTGCAGCGCAGAGGCCTTAACGTGCTCGGGCAATGGTCACCGTTATTATCACGAAAGCCACTATTCTTCTCTGTCAAGAGAACCTGGACCTGTCAGGTGAACTCCTAGTGCAGAAGGACAGAGGACAGAGATTTCTTTCAGAGCTAATCGAAATGCAGAAAGAACTCATTGCTTAATTTAGAGTGCAGGAGGCTCCCAGTTTGGCAAATTGGGATGGAGTATCTGTATTTCATGGGTATCACATTTTATTATTTTTATACCACATCAAATTCCATGAATCCATTTGGTTTCCAAGCAGTCATTCCAAAATCAGTGCTCCCTTCCAGTAGGGTAAGCCCAGCGTGAGCATGCTGGGGTTTGCTTTGGATCCATGGCAACGTTAGGACCCAGCTCAAAACAACAGGGCTTTTGTTTTTGTTTTTGTTTTTCAACTTTTTTTTTTTTTTTGGAAAAGGAGCTGGAGGCTGGAGCCCAGCGAGCATGCCCCACACAAAGCCCCTCTCCTCAGCCTTCTTTGTGTGTGAGGTGCTCTGTTGCCTGGGAACCGTGTCTCTGTGAATGTGAGTGTGTTGAACTGACCCAGGCAAAGGCTTCGAAGGGAATATTGACCATTGTCCCTTAGGTAGAACTCTGCTACAGGTTTTTATTTGATTATACTTTTTGTAAATTTTAAGGACTCTTAGAGATTTGGAAATTTGCCATAAACCCATGTCAGGTTTAAAGTTTAAAAAATCACTGTATTAGCCTATTTGTTTTATGCTCAATGGGAACATTTTTAACTTAACTCCTCTATACCCATTGCACATTTTTATGGCTTTGTGTCACTGTGGGCCAAACCACATTAAACCAACTGAGCAACAACAAAAACCTACTCAGTGGACTGTGAAACGACTCAACCAATGAGGATTGCTCATTGTTTGAGTCGCTCATAAAAGTGCCTCTGTGCAGTCGAACTGTCTCTAAGAATGCTCCAGCAGCAGGGATGAGTTAGCTTTCTTAGAAATTTAAGTGAAGAATGTACCAAACACAATGAAGAATATGAAGGATGAGGATGTGTAAATCCAGAAGCCTAATTCCTGGTGGTTTTCTATTGTAGAACAATGATATTTTTTGCTTTTTAAAAACAAACTTTAAGTTAAAGATGCTGTAAAGAGTCAGTGCTATGTTCAAGATTTTTGTATAACTGAAATATATCCACAGGTAGATTTATTATCGAATAGTTCAAATGAGTGCTAATATAAAAAGAAATGTAAAGAATACTTAGATGAAATCATAAGAAGGATAGACAATATTTAGAAATTAAAACCTAGGGGCGCCTGGGTGGCTCAGTCGTTAAGTGTCTGCCTTCGGCTCAGGTCATGATCCCACGGTCCTGGGATCGAGCCCCGCATCAGGTGCCCTGCTCGCGGGGAGCCTGCTTCTCCCTCTCCCACTCCCCCTGCATGTGTTACCTCTCTCGCTGTGACTCTCTCTCTGTCAAATAAATTAATAAAATCTTTAAAAAAAAGAAATTAAAACGTAAAATAATAATATTGAATAAGTTGATATAATTCTTATAATGTATGTATTAACACTAAGCCTGTTAAACTTCTAAAACGATCTCTTCTTAGACTTTTAAATGTGTCTTATGTAATATTTTTGCTTCACTAGCTCAACCAATGAATTCTTAATATGTTGAAACTTTTTTTTTTAAGATTTTTATTTATTTGAGACAGAGAGAATGAGAGAGAGAGAGCACATGAGAGGGGGGAGGGTCAGAGGCAGAAGCAGACTCCCCGCTGAGCAGGGAGCCCGATGCGGGACTCGATCCCGGGACTCCAGGATCACGACCTGAGCCGAAGGCAGTTGCTCAACCAACTGAGCCACCCAGGCGCCCGAAACTTTTTTAAAGATTTCTTGAGGAGGGCTCTTGCAATAAGCTCTGGGTGTAGCCTTGGGGGTCCCTGAGATGTCTTGGCCTACACGGAGCCTCCAGAAGACCCCCGGGACTATGTCAGACTATGTCTGAACTGCACACTTGCTTCCTCCCATTTCCCAAGCCAGAGGCCCAGCCCTTCAACTAGGACCCTAGGACGCAGAAGTGGACAAGGACAGTGTTTGCTGATATCACAGTTTCTAAAATGCAAACCCAGGTGCCCAGGAGTGGGAGCTGCTCGCTGGTGCGGAGCTCTTCTCCCCAGCCTGCTGCCCTAGTTGCTGCGTGGAAACTAGGAGGAAGAGGAGCCTGAGCACAGGTTGGGCCAAGAGGGTCCTGCAGCCAAAAGGGGGCACAGG
This sequence comes from Leptonychotes weddellii, assembly GCF_054177405.1. NCBI lineage: Eukaryota > Metazoa > Chordata > Mammalia > Carnivora > Phocidae > Leptonychotes > Leptonychotes weddellii. The sequence continues at coordinate 192,439,356 of NC_138369.1, forward strand.
GGACTCTTGGTGGCTCCTGCTGGGACAGACTCCCTCCTGGAGTGACACCTGTCCAACCCCCCACATGGTGACTTGCATGCCCCTGGTGTTCTCCCACTGGTTGCCCCAGGAGCTGGTTAAGAGTGCAGAGTTTGGGTTCTGGAGGTGGAAGGGGTTCCTCAGATGAGGGTCTGAAAAGCACAACCCCAGGGCTTGTCCCTGGACACAGCAGGGGTGTTTGGGGCAGAGACCCAACCTTAGTTCAAAGAGAGTGGCCCCAGTGATGGGGCCCACACGATGAGGACACGACAAGGACACCCGAGGGTGGCACGTGGCGAGGACACCTTGAGAAGGGGGAAGGAACCAGCATTCTCAGACTTCTCAGCCCATCCAGGCAGTCAGCTTTCTTCATCCTCAGAAGAAACTGAGCTCAGCAAAGGGAGAGTTTGTCCAGCTTAGGTCACTGCTAAGTGTCAAAGCCAGGGTCTGACCCCGAGTCTGTCTTCAGAGTCCAAGCTCTGACCGTGTTGAAATGCTGCCTCATGCCTGACATATGGAAATGCCCTACTCTTCAGTGAAGCAAAAGAGAAATATTTTCTCTATAATATTTGGAATTAGGTATTTCTTTTTGCAAATTCAGTATGTTTTTTTTTAAGTAAGTCTTTGGGGGAAGATATGAATAAAAGTGAAAGGAAGATGGGCCTATATTTAAATCTTCAATCTTTATTTTCCTAGGAGCATTTCTAAACACAATACCACAGGAAGAGTTTTGTATGCATATCTGAATTACCAAACTTCTGTCAGATTCCTTATAAATAAAAACCAATCATAAATCCATCATTTGAAAAGTATTGTGTGTTTCTACTCACAATAGCCAAAGGCTTTATGAGAAGCAGTGAATTCCATCCTCCTGGATCACACATGTAGGAAAGATACTTTCTCACAGGGCAGAGTATTCCAGTTGCTATTGCGGGAAAACAAACTGCCCCCAAACTCAGTGGCTCAGAAAACCCCCATTTTATTAGATCTATGAGTTCCGTAGGTCAGGATTTGGGCTGGGCTTGGTGGAGCTATTCTTTTGGCCCGTGTGGTGTCAACTGAGGTCCTTGGTGGTATGCAGTGGGCGCTTGCGTCGGTCCAGAGGGCCTGTGGTGGCCTCGCTCACATGGCTGGGGCCTTGGTGGAGACGACTGGGAGACTGGGCTGAGTTGGGACAGTCTGCTTGAGTGCCGACACACAGTCTCTCCAGCAAGCTGGTTTAAGGATGGCCAGCTTCTCACATGGGGCTGCCTTTCTGCAGAGGGAGCATCCTGAGAGAACAGGGTAGAAGTTGCATGGGATTTTTTGACCTAGTCTCAGAGGTCATGTGGGTCACTCCCCACATTCTGTTGGCTACAGGTGGGCAGAAGCCAGCCCAAAAGCTAAGGGAGGGGTTTAGACTTTACCTCTTGGTAGAGAGGTGGCAAGGTCACACTGGAGAAGATCCTGTGGGAAGGGAGAGATTGTTGGGACCAACTTTGGAAAATACAGTCTGCTCTCTGGCCATGCCCCATGCACATACGAAATAAACCCCCCGGACCTCCAAGGCCTCATCCCATCGTGGCAGCTAGCACTCCAGGATCTCAGCACCCACATCAGGCCCACGTGCGGATGAGGTTCCTTGAGTGTGACACCTCAGGAACAGCTTCTTGAATATGTTTCCTGCTCAACTTAGGACTCAAGTGACCTGACTGTATGGCCTCCCCAGTGGTGGGACAGGGAGAGGCCAGCCTCTGTTCAAAAGGGGGAATGGGACGGTGGGAGTAGGCGCTGTGCATAGCAGTTCTGAAACCCAACCCAGCACACGTCACCAGTCCCTTGAGTAAGGGGCCAGTCGTGTCCCTGTGAATGACTCTCCGTGGCTTCTGACCTTGCATTCTGGGATCTTGCCTCCATCCTTCAAGTCATTCCTCCTTTTCGGTAAAAAGCAGCCCGTGCTTGCCGCTGAGTAGTTAGTCTGCTGCTGGCCTGGTGGCACCGGGCTCCGAATGCCTCTGTCCACTTTGTGCTGTCTCTGGTTCTTTTAGTCCAACTTGGTGTGGGTGCTGCTAGGACAGTTCTCCTAATAACTGAGTCTTGTATGGACTTCACTGACATTCACTCCACTAGGCAGAACCGACACCCCGAACCTCTTTGAAACAGGCCCCTTGCTCGTCAGGGCCCGTGGGACTGTTGTGGCCAGGGCCCTTCGGTTCCTAGAAGGCTGCTGAGTGAGAGGCACATGGACAAGGTCCACAGAAGGCCCGGGCCCATCCGAATGGGTCTGCAAGACACCAGCTGAAATTTTTCAGAGCCTTCACAGCGGGCTGTCCTGTCCCAGCCCGCCTCGTGGTCATCTGAGACCACATTTTCCCAACAGTGCCATGGAGTCTGTCTTTGCCCTGAGCTCTCTCCTTTGAGAATCTTCTGCTGGGAGAGCTGGGGGTAAAACAGAGCTTCATTCTGAGCCCAGCCGCTCCTGGCTCCTTTGCAGCTCTTTCAAGGTCTATGTGAACACAGAATCATTCCTTCTCTGGCTGCTCTCTCTCTAAGCAGGCCTTATTATGTGCAACCACAAGGTGCCTCTTGGCCCTTGTAACTCTGCCTGAAAACCTCCTTGACCAACCCTACAGGTGATGGGCATTTTCTCCCCCCAGCTCCACGCAGGCTACTGCCGCACCAGACTCCCCACCACCTAGTAGCAACGGACTTCTCCTCGCTTTTCGTTGGGACTTGCTGACAGCCCCTTCAAGCCCGGTCTGTCTCACACCAACACGGTCCACAGGGCCCTTCCAGCTTCTCTCTTTGGCCTCCCAAGCACTGGTTACGGCAGCATCCTGCTTCAAAGAACACAGTCCTGTTCCAGCTGACAGCTCGCGAACCTCAGCCGCTTTCTGTTCTCACTGGGCGTAAGGCTCAGGGCACAGGGCACAGGGGGCACAGCTCAGCTCGGCTCCACAATGCTCGGGGCCTCAGCTGGGAAGACCAGCACAGCCAGAATGGCTCAAATGAGGGGGGCGGGATCACCCTGAGGCCTCCTCAGTCACCTGTCTGCACCCGGCGAGAGAAACCCGGAAGGCTGGGCTCAGCTGGGCCTGCTGTCTGGAGCACGGTGCAGTGGGCTTTTACAGTGCCTGGGTTCCTCGAGGGCTGTCCTGAGAACCAGCATTCCGGGAGAACCAGAGGAAGCCACTGGCCTCTGTGAGCTCACCTCGGAAGTCACTACTGGTTAAAGCAGAGACAGGCCCACCCGGATCCGAGGAGAGGGGACACGGGGCCTATTTCTTGATGGGAAGGGTGTCAAAGAATTCACAACCACAGTCACCACAGTTCACCTCCAGCCCAAAGTATTTACAAATCGTAGAGAGCACAAATCTTTTTAAAGACATCATAAGGATTAATTTCAGTTGAGGTATACTTTACATTGTGTACATTACATAGTATACTACACAAATTTTATCCTTTTAAAGGTATGGAACATTCCAGCATCCAGAAGACTCCTTCATGCCCATTCCCTTCACTATGAACCTTTCTTGTACTTGTCTTTTGATGAATATATGCTTTTTTTTTTTTTTTTTTGGAGAGGGTACACACCTATGAGAGGGATTACTGACTTATGGGATAGGCATATGTTTCACTTTTCTAGAAACTGTCCAATGGTTTTCTAATGTAATTATACCAGTTTACACCCCTCCCAGCAGTAGAGGAGAACTCTAATTGCTCAAGATACTCACCAACACTAAGTATTCTTGGTCTTCTAAAATTCAACCGTTCTGATCGGTATGTGGTGACATCTTATTGTGGTTTTATTTTTTAATTTTTTTTAAAAGATTTTATTAATTTGACAGAGTGAGAGCGCAAGCAGGGGATCAGTGGAGGGAGAGGGACAAGCAGACTTCCCGCTGAGCAGGGAGCCTGACAGGACTCTGGACTCGATCCCAGGACCCCGGGATCATGACCTGAGTCGAAGGCAGACGCTTCACCCACTGAGCCACCCAGGCGTCCCTCATTGTGGTTTTAATTAGCATTTTTTTGATGTATCAGATGAATGCTGGTTCTCAGGACAGCCTTGGAGAAGCCCAGTCACTGTAAAAGCCCAGCACACTGTGCTCCAGACAGCAGCATATGTTTGCTGCATACCAAACTGTCCCAACATTTAGAGTTCTAGAACAACTGTTTATTTAGCTCATGATTCTGCGCATTGGTTATTTGGGATTTGTTCATCTGGGCAGTTGTTTTTTCTTTTTTTTAGAAGAGAGGGAGAGAAGGGGGAGGTGGAGCAGAGGGAGAGGGAGAGAGAGAATCTTAAGAAGGCTCCACACCCAGCATGGAGCCTGACGCGGGGCTCCATCTTACAACTCTGGGATCATGAGCTGAGCGGAAATCAAGATCAGACGCTCAACTGACTGAGCCACCTGGTGCCCATACCCAGGCAGTTCTAATGTTGGCCTCATCTGGCCTCATTCATTTGTCTGTAGTTCCCCTTGGTCATCTAGCTGGTTCTGCTCATTGAGGAGGCTGGTTGTTAAGTGTGTATGTGGGGTGTGTGTGTGTGTGTGTGTGTGACTCTGTCAAGAGGATGAGAATGGAAACTGAATGGCTTCTTGAACCCTAAACTTGGAAACCAGACAAGATCACTTTTGCTACTTCTGCAGGTGTATCACAAGACCAGCCCCAGATCCAGAGGTCCACCTCTTGCTGGAAAAAACTGCAGAGCATTATGGCCATTTTGGCAAATCTCCCACACTTAGCTCTCTGGCCACGAGATACATTCCTCAAATGCAAAGCATTGCTCACCTTAGCTCAGGAACCCCAAAGTCTCAACCAAGCTTGAAGCTCAGGATCTCACGATTTAAATCGGGTGTAGAAGCTGCCGAGGCTCCCTAGGCACAGCTCTTGTTCTAGAGGTCTATGCACTAGGAGAACAAGTCACCTGCGCCTCCCTGCAAACACACCCAGCACGTGCTGGTGAGGCAGGGATGGTAGACACAGTGGACACTCCCATTCAAACAGGGGTAGAATACAACGCGCATACTCATTACCAGTCCACCGCAATCCTGAGGTCCTGCAGGGTTCCCCAGGTCCAGGGCAGTAAATATGTCTTGATTAGAGCCTGGTCCTGCTCCTTGCAAGTGGCTCACAGATGAGAGTTGCCAAGCGCTCCCTGGGAGTGGCACCACAGCCCACTGGTCTCTGCCCTGTGAGATGTCGTCCTTCCTTTTCCATAAGGAATGGCTCATGTTTGCTGCTGGGTTGCCCATAGAAATTTGGGGGTCCACAGGCAGGCCTGATTTCACTTTGAACTATCTCTGTCCCTTTCAGTTCAAGGGGGCCAGGCTTCTGACAACGTAAACTTCCCGAGTCATGTTCCACTGTATGAATATACTACAATTTGTATATCCATCTTCTTGTGGACCGACATTTGTAATGGTACCAACTTTTTTGCTGTCGTAAATAAAGTTGCTAAGAACATTCTTGGACAAGGTGTTTTTTTGGATGTATGTTTTCATTTCTCTTGGACAAATGCCCTGGAGTTCTGTTCCTGGGCCATAAGTGTTATGAATTGTAAGCCCTCAATATCCACACGTTGGAGCTCCAACCCCTGACGTGACTATTTGGAGACAGGGTTATTTGGGAGGTAATTAAGGTTGATGAGGTCATGAGGGTGGGGCCGCAGTCTCATAGAACTGGTGTCCTTTATAAGAAGAGGAAGAGACGCTAGACTCTCGCTCTGTCACATGAGGACATGAGAAAGCAGCCGTCCACAGCCAGGAAGAGCGCTCTCACCAAACTGAATTTGCTCACACCTTGACCATGGACTTCCAGTTTGCAGAACTCTAACAGATAAATGTCTGCTGTTTAAGCCAGCCAGTCTGTGGTATTTCCTTATGGCAGGCAGAGCAGCAGACTTCCAGAATATGCTTAACTTGTTAGGAAAGTTAAGAAAAGACACAAAAAACAAAAAAACTCTACAGCTGCACCGAAAAAAAAAAAAAAGGTGGGGGGCACCTGTGGCTCAGTTGGTAGAGTGTGCGACTCTTGGTCTGGGGGTCCGGAGTTCAGCCCCACGTTGGGCCTAGAGCTTACTTCAAAAAAACAGCAACACAGCTGCCCCCACTCATTCACGTATTGTCTACAACTGTTTTCATGCTACAGAGGTGGTGTTGAGTAGTTCTGCCTGAGGCTGCCTGCAAACCCTAACATATTTACCACCTGGCCCTTTACAAAACAATGTTTGTTGATCCCTGGTTTTATTTCCTGACTTCTAATTTTATTGTTAGTGCTTTTTACATCTAAGGAAACTTTGCGACCTCTAAGTTTGAAGTTCTACCTTTCACATTTGCATCTATAATCCATCCCAATGAGCTTCTCTGTAGTGTAAGGTGGACATCTAGGTTCATCATTTCTAAGCAGCCAGTTCCTCCTGTGGCCCATCTTCTGGAAAGGCTTCCCTGTGGGAGATCAATGACTGTGAACGTGTGTGTCTACTTCTGAATTTTCTTTGCTGTCCCATTGAGCTTTTTGCTTGTCATTTTGTCAACACCACATGGCCTTGAGTACTGTATCTTTACAGGAATTCTTAAAGTCAGAGGGTGTATATCATACAATACTATTCTCTTTTAAGATTGTTCTGTGATTGTAGGTCCTTTGCATTGCTCTATAAATTTTGGAATCAGTTTGTCGGTTTCTGGAAAAAGGGCCTGTTGGGATTATGTTGAATGCATTGATCACACTGTGGAGAATTGACTTCTTAAATTTGTTGAGTTTCCAATATGTAAACATGGAATCCTCGCCATTTATTTAGAGCTTTTAAACTTTCTCTCAGTGTTTAAATAGTTTTAGTGTAGAACTCACGCACATATTTTTGTGCACATTTTCACATATTTTGTTAAATTTATTCCTAGGCATTTTATTGTTATACATTTTATTGTTGATGCTTGCTCTGCATTTGTCTTGGCCTATCGCTGGTGATGCCACCCACTAGAAATGCCTGGGGGCACTCACCTGCACAACCCTCCCCACCCCCCCACCCCCGCCACTGGTCGTGGCAAGCCTTCACAGATTTTTCCCCAGGTGTAGCCAATGTTGTGGCTGGACCAGCTCTTGTTCTTATTAGGATTGCAAGACACATCACAGCAACAACCATCAGGGAACTTTGAAAATGTTTATTACTCACAGTCCCTGGAGGGTACATGCCCAGGGCCACACAGGGAGGTCATGGTAGGGTCATGGTGAGGCAGGGGGAGAGGAGAGAGTGCGGGCCTGGGGTTCTGCTTTTATTGGGGTCAAGGCTGGTGGCCTAGGGTTTCAAGGGTTCACTCTTTACTGGGGAATTTGAAACATAAAAGCAGGAATTAATCACAGGAAAGGAAAAGCAAGTGATCAAATGTTGGTTTGGTCAACTAGTGCTTTCTGAAAAAGGGAACTTGATGGGTGGGTGGGGTGGCTTCATGGCTTTTCATCTAGTGTGTAGTTGGCAATGTGTCTGCTGGAGATGGATGTCTGTGATAGAGGATGCCCTGGCAACCAAAAGCTTGATGTCAGGCACTGACATTATAAAAAGGTAACTGTCAGGTGCTTATCCTACAGTGCTATACATGGGTTTAAAGATTTTCTTTGAGAGATAGAGTGAGTGGGGTGGGGGAGGAGCAGAGGGAGAGGGGCAAGCAGACCCTGCACTGAGCGCAGAGCCTGAGGTGGGGCTTGATCCCACTACCCTGAGAACAGACCTGAGCCGAAATCAAGAGTCAGACGCCCAACCAACTGAGCCACCCGCCACCCTACATGGGTTTTTTAAAAAGTTCATTTTCGATGTTTTGCTCCTAGCAAATAAAAATATACACTTCTTTTTCTTTTTAAAGATTTTATTTATTTGAGAGAGAGTGAGCAGGAGGGAGAGGGAGAGAGAATCAGAAGCAGACTCTGCACTGAGCAGAGGCCGACACAGGGCTTGATCACAGGACTGCTAGATCATGACCTGAGCTGATACCAAGAGTCGGATGCTCAACTGACTGAGCCACCCAAGCACTCCTATAAAAATTCACTTATTTTTCTATGTAGACCTTTATCCTACAACCTTGCTAAATTCACTTATTTATTCTAGTAGTTTTGTGATTCCTTAGGCTATTCGATGCAAACCATCTAATCATCTGTGAATAAACATAATTGTGTTTCTTTTGTCCTAATAGTTATTCCTTTTATTTATTTATTGCTTGACTTACCTATTGTGCTGGCCAGGATTTCCTATAAAATGTTGAGTAGAAGTAGTGAAAGTGGAAACATTTGCTTGTTTCTAATGAAAACTTTCAGTATCATATCACTATGATTTTAGCGTTAGGGTTTCTGATAGATGCTTTTTTAGAGATAGAAGATGTTCTGTTTTTACTGATGAAGTAGGGAGGCTGAAGTGACTCCATTTGAGAAAGGCTCTGTCTCTGCTGTTTTTCTGCTAGGCCCCAGTTACTCATGTTCCATATTTTGCCTTTGAATAAGCCAAAGAAGCTATGTTCCCACTTCAAGGGGCAAGCAGAAAATTAATCATTCTCTGAGTCTCATCCTAGGCCCCAAACACCTGATAACATCTAAGACAAGCCAGATCCCAACTGGACTCCAGGACGTTAACTTCGAACAAACCTTGGCTGACGCTGTCATCAACACCCTCTACCTTCAGGGCAACCCTGTTGGGACCCCTCTCACTCCTGAGAGCTTCTTCTGTATCCTTGCTTAATAAACTTCTATCGTTTTACTCACAAAAAACTCCCCCCAAACAAAAACCAAAACAAAACAAAACAAAAAACCCCCACCCTCTACCTTCAGTGACTTATGGCATAACACCTATCACTCATCTGACACTCACCTTTGGTTGGACCTTACCTTGGATTCCTGTAGGAACCCATCCCGTAGACCCCTTTCCAATATAAACCCCTAACCCCAGGTGACAACAAGACTCATTCTGTTCCCTGTTCCAAGCCTCCCAGACACTACATCTGCTATTCTCTGTCACTCACACTGTTCAATAAACTCTGTTTTCACTTTCTCTGGCTCACATTTGATTTCTATCCTGTGAGAAGCCAAGGACCCCCTTGGCTGGTCCTGTGGGACCCCTCCTCTGGGTCCTCTGACCTAGCCTGCCTGTATCACTGATATTAAAAAAAAAAAAATCATGATTGGGGCACTGGGGTAGTTCAGTGGATTAAGCGTCTGACTCTTGGTTTCCACTCAGATCATGATCTGGGGGTCATGCGATCCAGGCCTGCTTCGGGTTCCATGCTCAGCAGGGAGTCTACTTGACATTCTCTCCCTCTACCCCTTCCCCTGCTTGTGCTATCTCTCTAAAATAAATAAATAAAATCTTTAAAAAAATCATGATTTGATATTTAATTTTGCCAAATCCTTTTTAAAAATTTATTGAAAGACCATATGGATTCTCTCCTTCATTCTGTTAAGATTGTGAATTACATTGATTTGCAAGTGTTAGTCCAATTTTGCATTGCTAGGATAAACTTCAGTTGACCTTAATAATGTATTACCTTTTCTATTTATTATTGGGTTGATTTGCTAATATTTTGTTAAGGATTTTTGCATCTATTTTTATGAAGGATATTTGTCTGTAATTTTCTTGTATTTGTCAGGTGCTTGTACCAGAGTTAAGCTTCCCTCATAAAACAAATTGAAGAAGTGTCCATTCCCTGTTTTCTTAAAATTTTGTTTAATACTGGTGTTATATTTTCCTTACACATTTGATGGAATTCACCAATGAAACAATTTGGGTTTGGCATTTTCTCTGCGGGAAGGTTTTTTGATAACACAACTTAGTACATATATTTTTCCTTTTCTGTTGTATCACTTTTGATAAGTAATGCCTTTAAAGTAGTTTGTCCATTTCATACAAATTATCAAATGTGCTGGCGTAAAGTTGGTCATGGTCTTCTATTTAACTTTTTTTTTTAAGTTTATTCATTTATTTTTTCACAATCTCTACACCCAATGTGGAGCTTGAACTCACAACCCCAAGATCAAGAGTCCCATGCTCCTCTGACTGAGCCAGCCAGGCACCCCCTATTTATCTGTTTTAACATTGGTGTGATCTGGGAAGAAGGCCACCTTTGCGTTTCTAATATTGATAGTTTTCTTTTTACATTTTTTTCTTTTGATAATTCTTGCTTAAAATTTATCAATTCTATCATTTTTTTTCAAAAAACCAACTTCTGTTTTTGTTAACTTTTTCTTTGTTAACTTGTTTTCTAGTTCACTGGTTTATTTAATATTTATTTAACTTAACATTCATTTAGTTAATATTTCCTTTCTTTGACTTAGTTTGGTTTTAATTTGCTTTTCCTTTATTTTTTTAATTTTAGCTTCTTAAATTGGAAATTTAGATCACTGCTTTTAAATTTTTCTTCCATTCTAACATAAGCATTGAAAGCATCAATTTCTTTCAAAACTCTGCTTTATCTGCATCCCCCAAATTTTAATACATGTTTTCTAGTCCATTTGGGTTGTAATAAATGGCGTGGCTTACAACAATACACATTTCTTTTTCACAGTTCTAGAGGCTGGGAAGGCCAAGATCATGCAAATTCAGTATCTGGTGAGGGTTTCCTGGGTCACAGATGGCCATTTTTTTTTTTTTTTTGCTGTTACCTGGCATGGTAGAAGGGTAAGGTGTCTCTGGAGTGTATTTTTAAGGGCTCTAATCCCATTCATGAGGGTTCTGCTCTAATGACCCAATCTCCTTCCAGAGGCCCCACTTTCAAACACCATTCTTTTTTTTTTTTTTTTTT
>NC_138369.1:192450636-192490648 GCF_054177405.1 Leptonychotes weddellii
CCTCTGACCCTCCCCCCTCTCATGTGCTCTCTCTCTCTCATTCTCTGTCTCAAATAAATAAATAAAATCTTTAAAAAAAAAAAAAAGAGTCTCTTATGGTTTGTCTCTCTGTTTTTATTTTATTTTACTCTTCCTTCCCTTCCCCTATGTTCCTCTGTTTTGTTTCTTAAATTCCACATATGAGTAAAATATGGTATTTGTCTTTCTCTGATTGACTTATTACACTTAGCATAATACCCTCTAGTTCCATCCGCTTTGTTGCAAATGGTAAGATTTTATTCTTTTTTGATGGTAATATTCCACTGTATATGTATTCCATCGTATATATGAACCACATCTTCTTTATCCATTCATGTGTCGGCAGACATCTGGGCTCTTTCCATAGTTTGGCTATTGTGGACATTGCTGCTATAAACATTGGGGTGCATGTACCCCTTCGGATCCCTACGTGTGTATCTTTGGGGTAAATACCTAGTAGTGCAGTTGCTGGATCGTAGGGTAGGAGAACATCAGACTCTTAAAATTTGCTCAGTCTGATAAGTTAGAAGTGGTATCTTGTTATTTTACTTTTCTCAATTACTTGTGAGTTAGTCATGGTAGTATTTCAGTAATATTTGTGTTTATCCTGTTAATTGTGTCCATCATTACAGAAGAGATCCTTGTTACAGTTTGTGTTTTATTTCTCCTTTCCTCTTGATCTATCTTTTAAGGGGTTTTATCAGTTTTATCTTTTCAAAGAACTGGTTTTGTCTTTGTTGACTTTCTCTTTGTTCATCTGCTTTCTATTTTATTGATTTATGCTTTTATCTTTATTTCTTTTATTCTCTGGGTTTAATTTTCTCTTTTTATAGCATCTTGTGATGGAAGTTTGCATCACTGACTTAAGCCTTTCTTCTCTAATACATGTTTTTAAAGCCATAACTTTTCCTGTGATCATCAGTTTGCTGTGCCTCACACACTTAAATACATTATATTTTCATTGTTGATCAGTTAAAATACTTTATAATATGTCACAATGGAAATTAGAAAATTTCTGGGCTGTTCAGAAGTGTGCTGCCTGTTTCTGGACATTTAGGAATTTTTATTCATCTTTTTGTTATTTAATTTTGGTTTGATTTTGTTTGGTCAGAAAATATACTCTGTAAAATTTCAGTGTTTGGAAATTTATTCAGGCCTGCTTTGTGGCCTAGTCAGGTGGGCTATTTTGGTGAATGTCCCACATGCACCCAAAAGAATATGTTTTCTGTGGTTGGTGGTTTTCTATAAATGTCATTAAGGTCAAATGGGTTATTAGTATTGTTCAAATATTTGTGTTCTTTCTGACTTATTGCCCATTTGTTGTGTAATTATTGAGAGAGATGAGCTTCAAAAATTTCCACTATGGGTGTGCCTGGGTCGCTCAGTCAGTTTAAGTGTCCCGACTCTTGGTTTTGGCTCCGGTCATGATCTCAGGGTCATGGGATTGAGCCCCCTGTCGGGCTCTGTGCTCAGCAGGGAGTCTGCTTGGGATTCTCTCCCTCTGCCCCTCCACGCAATTGCCCAGACACCTGCTCTCTCTGTCTCTAAAATAAATAAATGTTCAAAGAAATTTCTACTATGATTGTGGATTTGTCTTTTTTTTTTTAATTTCCTTTTGAATCGATCACTTTTTGCTTCATATATTTTGAATCTGTTATTTGGCACATACATTTAGGATACTTTTTACTTTCTAGACTAATTGACTTTTATTTTTATGAAATCTCTTTTTACCTGGTAATATTTCTTGCCTTGCATCTATTTTGTCTTATATTAACATAGCTGTACCAGCTTGCATGGTACACATACGCCTATATTTTGAATATAAGACCTTATATTTAAAATGTTTTTCTTGTAAAGAGCCTGTAGGTGTGTCATTTTTTTTTTTACTGTCAGGTAATTTCTGCTCTTTAATTGGAGTATTTAGTCCATTAACATTTAACATAGTGACTAATATGGTTGAGTTGAACATCTTGCTGTTTGTTTTCTATTTCTTCTTGGTACCTTTCTCCAGTCTTGCCTCCTTTTGGATTAATGAAATATTATTTATAATTCCACATTATCTCCTCTGTTGGCTTTTCACCTGTATCATCTTTTACTAATATTTTAGCGGTTACCAAGAAATTGTGATATGCATCTTTAACCTATCCCAGTCTTTTTTTTTTTTTTTGACCACTTCGCAATGTAAGACTTCTCCAAATTAGTTCCATTTACTAGCCCCCATTTTTGTGCTATTTGGGCTATTGATGTATCATATTTTACTTCTATATATGTCATAAACCCCACAATAAATTATTATCTCCTTATACTATTAAAAGTCTTTCTTATAGAGTATAAGAAATAGTCTTGTTTCCCCACATATTTACTTTTTCTGGTGTCTCTACACCTTATCACTCTGGCAAAAATTAAAGACCATCAGAATGCCTGTTGCTGGTGAGTATTCATCAGAGGGTACTCTCAGCTTTGCTGGTGAAGCGTGGAGTGCTACACCCTTTATGGAAAGAATCTGGCAAATGTGTGAATGAGAACCATGCTTATTTTTCAGCCCTGGTGATCTATCTCATAGAAATAAAATGTCATTACATAAGGATAAATGTGTATAAATGTTGTGGCCGCATTGTGGTAGAAAACTGGACACCAAGAGAAAGTCCATTAATCAAGAATGACTGAAGAATCAGGAAGAATTCCTACTGTGGAATATTACACAGTCATTGAAAATTATAAGTTAGAGTTCTAAGAATTGGGGAGTTTTTCACAAGGTATTATGTGAGTAAAAAATATAAAAAGAAGGGTTTGTGACATCCTTCACCAAACACTATATCAGAAGAACAACTGTGCATGTGTGTGAGTGTGTGTGTGCATGTATGTGACTTGAACATGGAGAAGGCGGGAGAGGCGTACGCCAGGTGAGGACTAGGGATGGTGGTGAGAGGGTGATGATGTGGCTGGAGCAGGGACGGGATGGAGGGCAAGCTAAAAAGAAAATGATAACTGCATAAAACTAATCACGTTACTCTAGTAGGAAAATGTGCAAAGGACACAAATAGGCAACTAACAAAAAAGATGACCAATAAGTACTTGAAAAACATGTCTGCCCTCACCAGTAATTAAAGACAAATGGAACTAACAAAGACAGTGTTTCTGCCCAGAGTGGCAGAGGTTTGAGTGATGAGGCATGCCCACTGCTGATCAGGGTGTGGGAAAATCATTCCATTATTTGCATGTAGGTCTGAGGACCCATCTTTCTGGAGGGCATTTGGTGATGACATTAAAAGTTATAAAAGTACACAGCATCTTAATCTGCCATTTTCCCATTCAGGAATTTATCCTAAGAAAATTGTCATGGATAGACAAAATGACATATGTTTAAGAAAGTTCGTCTTAACATAATTTGTAATTGTATAGACTGGAAACAGTTTAAGGGTACAAAACTAGGAGATTGGATAAATAAGTTATGATTCATAGAATGGGATACTATCAGATGTTAGCAATGTAGTATTTAGAAGTAATTTAATAGGGCGCCTGGGTGGCTCAGTTGGTTAAGCGACTGCCTTCGGCTCAGGTCATGATCCTGGAGTCCTGGGATCGAGTCCCGCATTGGGCTCCCTGCTCAGCAGGGGGTCTGCTTCTCCCTCTGACCCTCCCCCCTCTCGTGTGCTCTCTCTCTCTCATTCTCTCTCTCAAATAAATAAATAAAATCTTTTAAAAAAAAAAGTAATTTAATAAAGAGGAAAAATGGTCAGAATTTAATAAGTGGGTGTTATACACAACTAATGAATCATTGAACACTACATCAAAAACTAATGATGTACTCTATGTTGGCTAATTGAACTTAATAAAAAAAAGAATTTAATAAGTGGGAAACATAACACAAGGCAGAATTTCATGATGCCAATAAACACCCTGATGCACATGCTATATGTACACTTTAAAAGAAGCCTGGGGGCGCCTCGGTGGCTCAGTCAGTTGAGCATCCAACTCTTGGTTTCGGCTCAGGTCATGATCTCAGGGTCGTGAAATCGAGCCCCACGTTGGGCTCCGTGCTCCGCAGGGAGTCTGCTTGAAATTCTCTCTCTGCCCCTCCTCTCACACATGAGTGCTCTTTGTCTCTCTCAAAATAAATAAATCTTAAAAATAAACCAGAGGGGGCGCCTGGGTGGCTCAGTTGGTTAAGCGACTGCCTTCGGCTCAGGTCATGATCCTGGAGTCCCGGGATCGAGTCCCGCATCAGGCTCCCTGCTCGGCGGGGAGTCTGCTTCTCCCTCTGACCTTCCCCCTTCTCATGTGCTCTCTCTCTCTCTCACTCTCTCAAATAAATGAATAAATAAAATCTTTAAAAAAAAATAAATAAACCAGAGGGACACCTGGGTGGCTCAGTCAGTGAAGCATCTGCCTTCTGCTTAGGTCAGGGTCCTGGGATCGAGCCCCACATCTGGCTCCTTGCTTAGCAGGGAGTCTGCTTCTCCCTCTGTCTGCCACTCCCCCTGCTTGTGCTCTCTTGCTCTGACAAATAAATAAAATCTTAAAAAAAAAAATAAAGCCTGAAAAAATATAAATGTTAACGTGTTAACCATCATTATTTCTGACCAGTGGGCGAGATTACAGATGGTTTTAATTTTCCTCTGTGTACACTTGTGCCTCACACATTTTCCAAAGAACATGAATTATGTTTAAATTTAGGAAACTTTGTTAAAAATGTATATGTTGGGACGGGGTTGCTTCATTGAACTGGAACATGTGCTTGGAGGTTCTGCCACCTCCAGTGGACACCTTCCAGACAAGCCTGTTCGGATAGAAAGTGTAGACTGGGCAGTGTGTGGGCTCGGGCTCCCCTTCCGGCTCCTGAGCAGCCTGTGTGAGCAGCAGTGTGGTCCAGGGCAGGCCGTGAGGGTCGTGCCCAGTCACTGGCACCTTCCAGAAGCCTGCCCAGCTCTGTCCTTGGGTCTGATGAGGTCCCGAGAGCGTGAGGCCCAGAAACAGGTCTTCTTTCTCTTGGGGCTGGTCACAACTTTCAGAAGGAGTTGCAGGTGATCAGGGTCAGTCACCAAGTAGACACTAACAGTGCCTCTTTTCTTATTTGATGATCTTCTTAGGATGCAAATAATTTTGTACTAGAGACAAACAGTAAAGGTGGAGTGAGGGTGAGATCCCTCGATCCTCCTAGTGAAGATGATCCAAATTGTATGATTAAACCTGGTCACATGAATCTTCATTTGAAACCATCCTAATAACCTGTAGCCTTTGGTTATTAGGATGGACAGAGAGAGAGAGAAACCCCATAGTCATCCCCTGTTCTTTGCTTGGCTTTGAGCAGGAGGGAGAAGATCATGTGGAGTGTGGTGACCAGGAGCATCTCCAGGAGGGTGTGCACCCAGAAGAGTTTGTGGCCATTGCAGACTATTCTGCCACTGACCAGACGCAGGTAACCCTAAGCACTTGCTCACATGCAGGGGCCGTGGGCCTTGGGTCCATGTTTTATGGATTCGGCTAAATGCCATGCTGAATGACAGAATTAGATATAAATTTTGAAGAAGTCATACCAAAGTTAAGTAAAGAAGTATTCAGATGTTTAGAGCCAAATGAGACCTGTGAGGGACCCTTCTCTTCCCAGCCTAACAAATTCCGATGCCAAGCCTGAAGTGGAAGATACGTGGATAAGGAAGGAGGGAAGGAAGCACCTGCTCCAGTTTCTTTTAGGAAACCATGATTTAGAACCTAGTCTAGTTAATGAAAAATAAGGCTATAAAATAAAAGTATTGACTTGAGGGGCGTCTGGGTGGCTCAGATGGTTAAGCATCCGCCTCGATTTCAGCTCAGGTCATGATCTCAGGGTTGTGAGATCAAGTCCCGCATCGGGCTCTGTGCTCGGTGCTCAGCGGGGAGTCTGCTGGAGGTTCTCTCTCCGTCTCCCCTCTGCCCTTCCCTCCCACTCACACTCTCTCTCTCAAATAAATAAATCTTGAAAAAAACATCGACTTGAATGTAGCTTTTTCTGCTCCAGTAAATGAATCAGCTATCACATAACTGAGTTACAGTGAAGAGGCTGTAGAGAAATTCTGCCTTAAGCCATTCAAACATGTTTACTCTTTCCTTTAAAAAATATCAGTTAAGCTGTGCTTTTCTTTCATGTAGTTGTTCCACAAAAGTCTCTAAGTCTTGGTATCATTTTCAGAAATTGTGAGTTTGTATAATTACCCATTGAGTCCTTTTTGAAATAGCTGTGATTTGGGCCCCAATGATGGATTTATCACTGAGCCAACAATTGAAATACCAACTACAGGTTTTTCTTGAATTTTGACTTCTATGTATGTTTTTTTCCAGCTCAGCTTTTTGAGAGGAGAAAAAATTCTCATCCTGAGACAGACAACTGCTGATTGGTGGTGGGGCGAGCGTGCAGGCTGCTGTGGGTACATCCCTGCAAACCACCTTGGGAAGCACCTGGAGGAGTGTGACCCTGAAGACACGTGGCAGGATGAAGAGTACTTCGGCAGCTACGGAACCCTGGTACTGCTGCAACCACTGAGGTGGTGGTTCCCTGTCTCTGGTTTAAAGTTAGCTTCAGCTGGGCTGCTGCTCTTCATGGTTCAGAGCAGGGTTTGCAGACTTTTTCTTTGGCTCAACAGGCCATGTGGCTACTCATCTCTGCCATTGTAGTGCAAGAGCGGCCATAAAACCATAAAGAAATGAGCATGGCATGTTCTTTTGATTTTTATAAAAACTGTAAAAGCCATTCTTAGCTTGCGGGCCCTACAAAAGCAGGTGGTGGGCTGGATTGGCGCGTGGTGGTTTAGAGATGTTATCTGAGCAATGGGATTATGAACTTTTCTCAGCATTTAAAAAATAGTAACATTTTATTTTAAATACAAAAACGTTACACAAGTCAAAAATAATACCTCTAAATAACTAGCTTATTAGTTTTTTGGTTTTTTTTCCCTATAACCTTATGGACCAGACAGCCCCTGTTTGTATTTTAAAGCTAGATAAAAACAGATGCGTGCAGAATAAACATTGCAGACGTAACGTTGAGTGAAAGAAGCAAGACATCAAAGAATAACTTTTGATTCAGTTATATCAAGTTAAAAAGCAGTGTTAAAAGATGTTTATGAAGGTAAGTGATCAGGGAGCTGGTTCCTCCGAGAATCAGGATGGTGGTTCCTGTTACCAGGGGGTCTGTGATGGTGTCAACCTTAAAAATTAAATAACTGTCATACCAGCAAAATGGGTTTATTCAAGAAGAGCAGAGGAACTGCAACCGAGGACAAGCGCCCTGTGGGGCACCACGGGCCAGTCTGGAGACCCAAGGCGAGGAGGCTCTTCATAGAGAAGGCGGGGAGTGGGCGGGGCTGTGTGGAACGGAGGGCCTTTGGAGGGTGGCGGAGGCTTCTCCTCGGCTGGGCTGTTGCTAGGCCTGGAGAAAATCTTCCTCCTGCTGAGTTAGTAAAGTAGGCTTCTTCCTTTGGAGTTTGCCATGGTGGAGGGCTAGTGCTGAGCCTGCCCACCCCCAGGGCACCCCCTGTCCATTTTAAGGGAGGTTTTCTTTCCCGGCTTTCGTGGCCGTGAGGCTGGGGTGGGAAGGTTTGGGGTGCTGCCGAGTGTTCTGGTGTGGTTGCATGAGTGTTTGCTATGTAACTGTATTGACAGATTGTAAGCGCTCTTTAGGTAGGTAAGTCCTGTTTCACAGTTAAACATGTTACAATAAATGAAAAGCCCCTGATGTATGTTCATGATTAGAGCTTTCAAACTATTAAGAAAGAGTATTTTGTCGATTTCAAAAGGACCCTATTGGTGATTTGCTTATTTAACAGCTTTGCCGTGTTGCCCCATGACAAGCCGCGCTGTAGTGGATTCCCTCTTACAGGAATCTTTAAACTTCTGCTAGACTTTCTGTTGGATAAATTTGTAGGGTGTGTGTATGTATTTCTTTTACTTTGGTGGGTCTTGCCAGTTCTGCCAGTCTGCAGAAAGATTGGCTGACCGTACGCCACCAGGGTAGGTGAATGCTCGTTTCACAACCTCACATCTCCAAAGCCAAAGAAGATTTCTCATCTTAAAGGTGAAATATGGTATCTCTTGATCTCAGTTTCCATTTTTTAAAGTCAGATTGGTCATCTTCTATATTTTGTTGGCCTTTTCTATTTCTTCTTTTTTGGGTAAACTTTCATATAATTTGCTCATTTTTCTTTTTATTTCTGTCAGTTTATATGTTAAATAAGCAAGTTAGCCCATACTTACGGTACGTATTACACTAACCACTCACCTCTCTTTTTTCCCATGGAACTTTTTACCTTTCTGTGGTCTAATTTGTCCTTTTTGTCTTTGTGACTTTTGGGTTTTGTGTCCTACTTCGAAGACCTTCTTCCCTCCAAGATTATAAATGTCCACATTTTCTTTTAGTACTTTTGTGACCCCATTTTTAACAATGAAATATTTAAATCAGTCTGGAGTTTACTAGTTGTAAAGAATAAGGTAAAGTTACAACTTAATTTCCCCACAAATACCCAGCTGTTCCAGCATCAGTTATTCAGTGAGCCTCCTTTTCCTGATTACATGAAATGCACGTTTATCATATGTTAAATTTCTATGGTCTAGTTCTGTAATCTCTGTTTGTTTCATTGATCTGTTCATTTTTTCTGTCATTCCAGATGCTTTTCATTATTGAAGCTTTTAAACATCTGGGAGAGCTGGGCCTCTAGCAGTCCTCATACTTTTTAGTACTTTGATGGCTAGGCTGGTCTGTTTAATTTTTTGAAGCTAATTTTATTATCATTTGTTATTCACCCTTCCCCATGCCAAATTGGCTGGCATTTTAATTGGTATTGCGTGGAAAGTCTCCCATTAATTTAGGGAGAAGTGACATGATGGTAACATCACACTGTGCCCATTTCTTCAGCCTTGTTTTTGACCATATAGGGTGCTGTATCTTTCTTGTTAAATCTATTCCTAGATGGTTTTTGTGTATTATTATTAAAATTGGTTGGGTTCAGTGTTCTATAAATATCAGATTAAATTGGTTTTGATAGTATTGTTCAAGTCTATGTCCTTACTGATTTTTTTTCTACTCTATCAGTTACTGAGAGAAGGATGTTGGGAGTCTCTGACCATAATTGTGAATTTGTCTATTTCTTGTTGCATTTCTGTTGCTTTTTGCTTTGTGTATTTTGAAGCTTTGTTACTAGGTTCAAAACTATTTAGAATTATGCCCTTTGGCTGAAGTGATTCTGGTGTCACTGTGACCTCACCCTCTTTGTTGTGGGGAATATTCTTTGATCTGAAGGGTATTTTGGGTGATGATAATGCCACCACCCAACTTTCTTCCCCTGACGTCAGCACGGTACACCTTAGATTCCTAGTTCTGACTTTCTATTTAGGTGGACTACTCCAGGCGGGATGGCTGAGTCCTGACTGTGTCCACTCTGACCCTCAGTCTCTTTGTTTCTCAGTGCTCAGTGTCTCTGTGCGGAGCCACAGTGGGCTCATGAAGGCCCTGTGCAGGCTTCCTGTCTGTGCTGACCTGGTCTGGGTAGCTTCAGTGGCTTCCTCGCAGCTGCGCTGTGTGCAGCTTGAGACCCGAGGCATGGGGCGTGGGGGACGGTGCTCTGGGTTCAGCCCTTCTGGGCTCTGACTGCCACCCGTGGTTTCAGGAACCATTTGGAGGAGCCTTTCTCTGTTTCTCTGGGGAGTAGCGTGATTCCCATGGGGTGTTATGTTATCTTGGGTTTCATGTGTTTTCCTCCCTCTGGACATGGCTGGGGGCCTTGAGCTCACCCCCTGAGGGTCATCGGGGTTGTCACGTCCCTCCAGAGCTATAGTTTCATGTGGGGTCTATGTGCCTCCTCTAGCATCTCTCCTGGTGGCTTGTCCACATTCTCTCTTGGTGGATACTTGGCCAAGTTGTACCTGATGGGGAATTGGGTGGTTGCTCCTGTCTCAGGTGGGAACAGTGGTCAGGGGGGCAATGTCTGCGCCACCTCCCGAGTGGTCCACCCCTGCCTCTCTGCTCATCTGGCTGTTGGGGAGGTGCAGGGAGAAGCTGTAGGCAGCATCACACTGAACTGGAAGGATTCCAGAAGCTTCCATGTCATTCCTTCACTGTTGTATTTTTATCTACTGGCATATTTAGGTCTTTCGATTTTTGTGTCTTTTTCTCTTTGTTGCTCATATTTTTAGGCATGGTATGGTGGGATCAAGGGGGTTAGCTCAGTCTCTGATCTTCCTTTTTAAACCAGAGCTCAGCACAGCTCAGATTACAAGCAATGATTCCTAATGTGTATTTCCTCTAGAAACTTCACTTGGAAATGTTGGCAGACCAGCCACGAACCACTAAATACCACAACGTTATCCTGCAGAATAAAGAATCCCTGAAAGATAAAGTGATTCTGGACGTTGGCTGTGGAACTGGGATTATCAGCCTCTTTTGTGCACATTATGCGCAGCCGAAAGCCGTGAGTAAGACACAGCTGGCCCTTCGCAGCTTTGAGCTGAGTCTTGGTGAAGTGTCATCAGTGTGCAAAGGCATCATGTCGGTGAAAGGGGTGGTGCGTTCTTACACCCTGAGCCTGTCGGGTCATGACCTCGCTTATTGAGTCACAAACAGCACAGAGTAGAATAGGACGGAATAGAAAATACCTGAGTGAGTTGCATGTGGTGGGATATTTTTTGTAAAATGTTTATTTCAGTTAGAGAAACACTTGTGTCCCTGTGTTGGGGCTGGGCCACTTGTGTAGATCACTGTCCAAGTGTTATCCCTGCACCGAGCAGGGACCACCTGGTAGGGCCAGAACAGACCAGTCTCTGTGACCCATGTTGGGTTCCTTCATCCTCTTCCCTTCAGAGCATGTGTGGGGCTTCCAGAGTTGAAGGGTCATGATGGCCCCTGACACAGGTGGATGAAACTCCTAGTTCATAACGGAAACTGCAGGACAGTGGTCCCTGGAGTTCAGATGCTGTCAGAACCAAGACGTAGCACTCAGGACCTTCCTCTGACAACCTGGGCTTGAAATTGTCTCAGCCACTGGTAGCCTGAATGCTGGATTGTTCTCAGACCCGTGCTGGGAATCTCTGGCGTCAGTTATGGGGTATGTGGCTGTGTGTATGGGAGCCGGGCCACTGGGTCTGACCCATTGGGGCCCCTGCGATGGATGCCCAGCGTGCATGCAGAGGCTTCTTTCCACCAGCAGCCCCCTGTCTGTTTTAGGCAGAAGGTAGAGTTAAGATTGGGGGTAGCTCCCTTGTCAGGGCTCCGTCTGTTGGAGGTCACACAGTGTGGCCCAGCTGCTGTCCCTGCTCTCCAGCACGCTCCCTTCCTTCTGTCCCTGTTTCCTCTGAGGCTGGTTCTGACTTGGCTGTAGCCACAGGCCCAGGGAGAGCAGATGACAGGCTGCTTTGTGGGTGGGATGCACACTGACGGTCCTGTGACGTGCAGGTGTATGCGGTGGAGGCCAGCGAGATGGCCCAGCACACAGGGCAGCTGGTCATGCAGAATGGCTTTGCCGACATCATCACCGTGTTCCAGCAGAAGGTGGAGGATGTGGTGCTGCCGGAGAAGGTAGACGTGCTGGTATCCGAGTGGATGGGGACCTGCCTGCTGGTAAGGGGCGCCGGGACACGTGGGATGGCCGTGGGTTGCGCCGAGGAAGTGCAGATTCCAAGGAGCGGGTGTGAACTGGGTTCGGGCTCTGGTGAGCAGAACAGCATGGGGAGAGCCGTGGCTGTCGTGCTCAGCCAGACCACCTGGTGCTTCTCCTGGCGCTGACTTCTGTTTAGTGCAGGGCAGCCGTGACGCCATAATGTCCCGCCGTCTGTGACATGGACGGACCTTGAAGGCGTTATGCTAAGTGAAGTAAGTCAGAGAGGGACCTGTGGTATGATCTCACTTACATGTGGAATCTAAAGACGGCAACACAAAACTCATGCACCACAGTCCTAGAAGAGGGATCACATTTGTGGTTAGCAGGGGGCGGGGGGGAGGAATGGGAGGACTGTGGTCACAGGGAACAGACTTCAGGTGCCAGACAGGTGAGTCCCGGGCCATGATGTACAGTGTGGCGACTGCGGCTCGCCCTGCTGTGAGATGTGTGGGACCATCATTATCAGAGCACCTTCAACCCTCGAGCAGCGTGGGTTTGAACCACGTGGACATGGGATTTACACGTGGGATTTTTTTGATAAATATAGGACCGTACTGTAAGTGTATTTCCTTTATGATTTTAACATTTTCTTTTCTCTAGCTTACTTTATTGTAAGAACACAGTACACAATATAAATAACAAAATACATGTTGATTGACTGTTCATGTTCTTATTAAGGCTTTAGGTCACCAGTAGCTTATTAGTAATCAAGTTTTTGGGGAGTCAAAGGTTATATGTGGATTTCAACTGCATGAAGAGTCAGTGCCCTATTCCCTGCTTGTTCCAAGGTCAGCTGTAGATCTAAGAGGTTTTATCACAAGGCAAAGTTTTTATCTTTTTAATGTGTCAATATGAGGTGATAGATATTAACTAAACCTATCGTAATCATTTTGCAATATATATAAGCCAAATTACCATGCTGTACACCTTAAACTTGTAATAATCTTAGAGAAAAAACATTGGTTGGTGGTATTTTTGAAAAAAGCACCAAAAAGCATGTACAATATGAGTCCAGTTTTTTTAAAAACCATACATAGTGGGGCGTCTGGGTGGTACAGTTGGTTAAGTGTCCCACTCTTGGTTTTGGCTCAGGTTGTGATCTCAGGGTCGTGAGATTGAGCCCCGTGTGGGGCTCTGTGCTGAGCTCGGAGTCTGCTTAAGACTCTCTCTCCCTCTGCCCCTCCTTACTGTGCACTCACGCTGCCTCTCTCTCAAATAAATACATTAAAAAAAAAAATCATACATAGCAATGACCTTGCTTCAGTTCCAGGTAAGATGGAGTAAGCACACTCCACCCTGTCTCCCAGTTAATACAGCTATAGATCCAAGACAGGGTGCAGGGAGACGCTGTTCGAGGACTTTGAAAAGCATATAGTAGCAGGAATGTTGGGAAAGAAGACCAGAGTTTGAAGTACACTGACCTGGTCTTGAGTTCATTGTTATTCCTTCTCTGTCTCTCCATACGTAGCTTCAGAAATTTAGATGAAAAAGATCCATTCTTTTGAAAACTGCAAACTTCCACAACTAACTCGCAATGAAGTAGATAACCTGAATAATGAAATAACTAATAAAGATATTGAACTTACAGTTGAAAACCTTCGGAAGAGAAATCTGTAGGCCTAAATTATTTCACTGGCAAAATATGCAAACACATTTCAGGAAGAAATAACGCCATATCTGAACAATGTCTTTCAGAAAATGGAAGAGGACAGACTCTTCCCAGCTCATTTGGTGAGACCTGCATTACCTTAATACCAAACCCAAACCAAAAACTGCAACCTAATAACTCATGTTCATAAATGCACAAATCCTCAAAAATACTAGCAAATGTAATCTTGCAGTTAGAATAACATTCTAACAAAGAAGAGATTAGCTTTGGAATTCAAGGCTGGTTCAGTATGGAAAAATAAGTCCGTGTAATCTGTATTAACAGTCTACAAAAGAAAACTCACATGACTCTATCAATTAATGCACAAAAAGTTTGGTAATATTCAAAATATTTTTAAAATTTTTGTTGAGATTTCTTCTTTGATCCATGTGTTTTTTTTCCAGAAGTGTTTTTTAATCTCTCAAGTATTTTTTGATTTTCCAGCTATCTTTCTGTTAATTTCTAGTTTAATTCTGTTGTGTTCTGAGAGCAGACATTGTATAATTTCTGTTGTTTTAAAGTTGTGCAGATGTGTTTTATGGCCCAGAACGTGTGAGTGCTCCATGTGAGCTTGAGAAGGAGGTGTGTTCTGCTGTTGGATGAAGTGGTCTGTAGGTTTGCATTATGTCCTGTTGGTGGATGGTGGTGTTGAGTTCGATTGTGTCCTTACAGACTTTCTGCTTGCTGGATCTGTCCTTTTCTGAGACGGGGGTGCCTGATTCATCTCTTTCTCCTTGCAGCTCTTTTTGTTTTTGCCTTACACAGTGATTCTCAGTTGTTAGGTGTATAATGTCTTCTTGGAGAATTGACCCCTTCATCGTTATGCTATGGCCCTCTTTATCTCTGATAACTTCCTTCCTCTGAAGCCTGCTCTGTCTGAAATTAACAAGTT
This sequence comes from Leptonychotes weddellii, assembly GCF_054177405.1. NCBI lineage: Eukaryota > Metazoa > Chordata > Mammalia > Carnivora > Phocidae > Leptonychotes > Leptonychotes weddellii. Next base: position 192,464,819 of record NC_138369.1, read on the forward strand.
ACTCCTGCTTGCTTTTGATTAGTGTTAGAATCGCATATCTTTCTCCATCCATTTACTTTTAATTTATATGTGTCAGTATATTTATTCATTTTATTTTTCATTTAAGTAATCTCTACACCCCATGTGGGGCTTGAACTCATGACCCTGAGATCACGAGTTGCATGCTCTTCTGACTGAGCCAGCCAGGCACCCCTGTGTCAGTATATTTAAAGTGGATTTCTTGTAGACAGTACCTAGTTGGGTCTTAGTTTTTGATCCACTCTGATAATCTCTGTCTTTTAACTGGTATATTTAGACCATTGGCATTCAAAGTGATTATTAATATAGTCAGATTAATATATCTACCATATTTGTTACTGTGTTCTGTTTGTTGTTCTTGTTCTTTGTTCCTGTTTTTTTTCTTTCACTCTTTTTTCTTTTTATGTTTTTTTTAAGCAAATAAAGTTAAGGAATTTAATGAGCATAAATTAAGGGTGAATTAATTTAATGCTCAGACGCATGTTGGTTTACAACCTGATACGAACATGCTTTGATAATGTGAACAAGATTCATATTTTCATAAATTGATGTTATATTCACTTTGTAGACCATTTCCAACTTTTAAAAATATTTCTCAGTTGTAATCTCTCTTGAAGCTCCCTTCTTTATGTATGATCTATTTATCTGTTGTCTGTCTTCACTTGCATTGAGGTATAATTATAAAGTCATAAGATAGTAAAATATGCAGGATGATGATTTGATATTTGTATATATTATCGACAGCTTCCCCTCACCCCCTGCCCCTCTGAGTTAGCACATCTGTCACCTCACAGTGACGGCATTGTCAACTGTAGTCACCACGGTATGTAATAGATACTCAGACCTTACGCAGTTTATAATTGACAGTTTGTACCCTTTCACCAATGTCTCCCTGTTTTCCTCACCCCTGAGCTCCTGGTAACCACTTTTTTACCCTCTGTGATTCTATGAGTTCAACTTAAAATTTTTTTTTAGGATTTCACATATAAGTGAAATGATGCAGTATTTGTGTATCTGTGTGAGGCTTTTTTCGTTAGCATAAGGCCCTCTGGCTTCATCCATGGGTTTGCAGATGGCAGAAGTTCCTTCTTTCCCACGGCCGAGTAGTACTCCGTTGTGTATGTCCGCCTCTGCGGTGACATGTCACACACATGTCACATCTGTATCTCATACTTGATTCACTCATCTGTCAGTGGACACCTAGGTTGTTTTCACATCTTGGTTATTGTGAACATGGGAGTACAGACACCTCTTTGAGATAATGATTCTGTTCCTCTGGATATAAACCCAGAAGTGGGATTGCTGGATCACATGGTATTTCTAGTTTTATTTATTTTTTTTTTTTTTTTTTTTTTTATTTTTTTGCGAGAGAGAGAATGAGAGAGAGCACGAGAGGGAGGAGGGTCAGAGGGAGAAGCAGACTCCCTGCTAAGCAGGGAGCCCGATGTGGGACTCGATCCCGGGACTCCAGGATCATGACCTGAGCTGAAGGCAGTCGCTTAACCAACTGAGCCACCCAGGCGCCCCGGTATTTCTAGTTTTAATTTGCTGAGGAACCTCCGTACTGTTTTCCACACTGGCTGTTACATTCCCACTAACAATGTTCAAGGGTTCCCTTTTCTGTATATTCTTGCCAGCATTTGTTACCTTTTGTCTTTTTTTTTTTTTTAAAGATTTGTTTATTTATTTTAGAGTGAGAGAGAGGGAGAGAAGCAGACTCCCTGCTTGAGTGTGGAGCCCGACGCGGGGCTCAATCCCATGACCCTGAGATCACAACCCGAGCTGAAGGCAGACGCTTAAATGACTGAGCCACCCAAGTGCCCCAGCTGATAAAAAGAAGAATGAAGTTGGAAGAATTACATGCTGCCTGACTTTAAAACTTAGCATAAAGCATAGTAGTCAAGACAGTGTAGTATTGGTGGAAAGGGTAGACACGTAAGACAATGGAATAAAATGGAGAAATAGATGCCTAAAACTATAGTCAATTGATTTTAACAGGGGAGCAAAATCAGTTTAATGGAGAAAAGGTAGTCTTTTCATTAGAAGATATTGGCAGTTAGTTGGCCATCCATATGTGAAATAAAAAAAGAAGAAAGAAAAAAAGAGCTTCATTTTTAAGCCTCATACCTTCTACAAAAATGTTAATTCAAAATTGATTCTAGATCTAATAACTTGGACTATAAAACTTGCAGAAGAAATCTTGGGAGAAAATCTTCATGGGTTAGGCAAAGGGTTTTTAGTTGATTCTTAAAGCATGATCCATTAAAGAAAAAGTTGATATGCCAGACGATCAAAATTAAAAATGTCTGCTCTGTAAAAGAAAATGAAAAGCCATGGTAAGATTAGGAGAAAATATTTGCAAATCACATATCTAATGTGTATCCTGAATATACAAAGAACTCTCAAAATTCAGCAGGAAGAAAGTAAACAACCTAAGTGAAAAATGGACAAAAGACTAATAGAGACTTTGTATCAAAGTATATATAGATGGATGAGAAATAAGCATGTGAAAAGACATTAAACAGGGACATACAAACTAAAACTAACGAGATACCACTACGCGCCTATTGAAATGGCTGAAACTGTAATAATACCACGTGCCGTGGACAGCTAAAACTCAGGAATGACACAGCCACCCTGGAAGACCGTTTGGCAGTTTCCTGTAGGGTTACAGGTGCACTTACCCTACGACGCCGTAATTACACTTGAGGGTATTGATGCTGGAGAAACAGGCTGTGTTCACACAAAGACCTGTACATGAGTGTTTATACCAGCTCCAGTTATAATTGCCAAAAACTGCAAACAACCCAAGTGTGCTTCAACAGGTGATTGGATAAGCAGCTGTGGTACATCCACACGGTGGAATACTACTGGGCAATAAAGAATGAACTACTGGGGCGCCTGGGTGGCTCAGTCAGTGAAGCGTCTGCCTTCGGCTCAGGTCATGATCCCAGGGTCCTGGGATCGAGCCCCACGTCGGGCTCCCTGCTCCACGGAGAGCCTGCTTCTACCTCTCCCTCTGCCTGCCTCTCTGCCTACGTGTGCTCTCTCTCTCTCTCTGTCAAATAAATAAAATCTTTAAAAAAAAAAAAAAGAATGAACTACTGATGCACAAATATGGACAAACCCCAGAGACGACATGCTGGCATCATTAAAGTCACATAGAGTAATTAAAACCGTGATACTCTAACGAGGAAAGACACAGAATAGGATAGAAAGCACAGGACAGAACCTTCTAGCCTATGAAAAAGTTGATATTATGAGTGAAAGAAGCCAGTCTCCAAAGAGTGTGTACCATATGATTCCGTTTATGTGACATTCTCAAAAAGACAAAGCCACAGGGAGGCCAGTTTGTGGTTTCCAGAGGTTGGAGGTGGTGGGAGGAGGTGACCACAAAGGATATCACGAGGAGTGTTTTGGGGTAATGGAACTGTTCCGTATCCTGATTGTGGTTGTGTTACACAGATCCAAAGAAGTGTTAAAATTTGTAGACTGACTTACTATTGGTAATTTAACAAAATAAAATTAAAAATTATCTGTATATAATTTTCACATGTGTGCATGTGTGTGTACGTGAAGAAGAGTCCTTGAGGATAAGCTGCCAAGCAAACAATGGTTCCTTTTGGGTGCTGGGTTTACTCATGACTTTTTGTTTGTGCTTTTCTGAGTTTTCTAAATTTTTCCATACTGAACATAAACTACTTCTGTAATAAAAACCGCCTGAAGTTACTTAAGAAAAAGCCCTTCTGGGGCTTCCCATCGGCTTCCCATTCCCTGCACGCTCCCTGGTTCAGACACAAAGGCTGGCTTCTTGGGGCTGCTCCCAGCCCCCGCTGCCCATCTCAGGCATCACATGCCACCTGTCCGGTGCGTTCTGAGGGTGTGAGGTGGCGTTAAGCTGCTCTTATGACTTAAGTACCATATGAACCTCCGCGGCATGCCTGCTTTAATGTTTCATGTTTTTAAGAAGTGATCTCAGTCAACTTACAGGGTTACGAAAATGCTGAGAATACCCCAGAGGCCAGATTTATATGGTTTTACAGTGAAAACTCTGCAGTGCTTTGGGGCTGTTAAAAATGGAGTTGCAGCTGACTTGGGCTGACAGAGATGGTGAGAGGGAAGGGCTCTCTCGTCGGCCGGGCCCAGTTGTGAACCCAGTGCAGTGTGAGCTCTGTGACTCCACCCCAGGCTGGGGTAGGGACCAGCAACACCACTGGTGTGGGTACAAGGTAAGTCCTCCCAGACCGTCTGTCGCAGGCACGGGCCTCAGTCACCATGTCCCCTGTGTGTCTCCCTCCTGTGCAGTTTGAGTTCATGATTGAGTCGATCCTGTACGCCCGGGACGTGTGGCTGAAGGAGGATGGGGTCATCTGGCCGACCACGGCCGCGCTGCACCTGGTGCCCTGCAGCGCGGACAGAGACTACCGCAGCAAGGTGCTCTTCTGGGACAACGCCTACGAGTTCAACCTCAGCGCCCTCAAGTGAGTGCAGCGGGGTGCGCGCCCGCGTGTTCCTGGCCGCCTGGCTGGGCGCGCCGCGGGCTTGCTAGACACAGAGCGCCTACTCCGTTGTAGGGCCTGCCATGACGCGGATCTGAATTCATTCACAGGCCTAAGAGCTTCGCATGTTGACTTTCATGCCTTCAAACTTGTAACAGATGTGATGGGAAATGACAAGGCTTTTGCAGTCTAAGTTCTCAGATATAATGGGAAAAATGTGGTCATGGTTGGAAACAAGGCCTTTCTAAATATGTGGTCTGTTAACACACAAATACGTGTTCCTACTAAGAGCTGTTCATTTTTAAAGGATCAGAAAATGTATTTGTGAAGTTGTTCCTGGCAGTTGGCAGAGGAAGCCGTGCTCCAGCATAGCATAATTGCTGTCCTCATTTTAACACGGACACGCTTGTACAGTTGGACTTCAGGTTGTAATAGGAAATGATTGGCTGGTACGGCCTCGTGTTTTTGGTGTTGCCTTTTGTAAGAAGACGGTGACAGAAGCTAGCATGCCCTGATTGTTTGGAGGCACCGGCGTCAGCCCTGGAAAGTAGGGGAGGGTCCCGCCGGTCAGGATCTGCAGGGAGCCTCGCTTACGCAGTGAGGGCCAGGTGAGCGTGGGTGCCTGCTGGCTGCCCCAATGGCTGCGTGTGCTGTCTCTCTCTCTCGGGGCTCTGGGCCTTTGTGGTTTCTTCTAAACAGTTCAAAAGACGAGGTGATAACGCAAAGGTAAGAAATCTTCCCCAGTTAACATGTTGAAGCATTGCACTCTCGACCCGAGCCCCAGAGGGGATGGAGAGGAGAGGTCCCCAGCAGAGCTGTTCTGTCATTCGTCTAGGGGAAAATGGGCAGGCAGGGCTGGGAGGGTTGACAATAGAGCAGTGAGGAGGTTCCGATGTGGCCGGGTGTAATGTCTAAGCTGGAGGCACCGGGATGAAGGCAGAGTGGTCCTGAGACAAGGAAGGACAGAGCGGCGGCACAGGATGGACACGCACAGAACGTGTGTGCGAGAGGTGGGGCGTGAGGGGCACAGGTGGCAAAGTGTTCTGGGCCATTGGTGGGCCCCTTGAAACCTCTTTCCTTCTCTCATACTGTACATTGAAATTTAATTTCACATGGGTTTAAGAGTTTTGTGTTAAACATCTGCATCAAGTACAGGAATCCATGGGGGCCTCTGTGTCAGGCTTTAGATGGGAAGTCAACAGAAAGAAAGAAGGCAGCACTGGACTTCAGTCTATAAAAATCGACATCTGTGTCTCAGCATAAATACAATTTAAAAAGGCGGCGACTACTTAGAGAAAGTTGCTAGCTGACAGATCCTAGAGTCAGAAAAAGATGTATGTCCAGTGAAATTATAGCCAAGTCACAGGAATAAGCAAGTCACAAAAACTAAATAAAGTCACCAGTTGATATTTGAAAGAAATCGCAACATCATTAGTGATTGAAATGCAAATTAAAATAAATGCCATTTTTGCCTACCAGATGAACAAAGATTAGACAGCAGTTGGTGCTGTTTGAGCTGCAGGTGAGATGGGGGGACGAGCCCATGTGCCCAGAGCTGTGGGTGCGGGGGGCCCTGCAGGCTGGTATCCGGCGTCCACCCCCATCTGTCCCGGTGCCACGTCGTGCTCCCATACACACAACGTGGGGAACAGACAGCGTTCCAAAGGAACATGGCTGGGTTGCTGTATGTCCACCCGATGGATTAAGAGACGGTGAAAGTGGTAGGACACAGACCATGTCTACAGAATGGCTTCTACTTTGCATAAAAACACATATGAATATATGTCCGGGGGATAAAATGACTAAATATATCAAGTGCCGAGGCAAGGGCATGGGATGTTCAAGTTTTTTCTGTGTACTTTTCTATATTTTCCCAGTTCCTTATACGTGCATAATTATTTTTATCAGAAAATACTAAAAATATGTCCATATCGTGGCATCTTTATTTAAAATGTTGACTTTTAACTGCTATTTCAGAAGTTAGTGCTGTGCTTGATTTTTGAAGCGTTTCTGTGCTAAATGGTAGGTGACTTTGGGCAAGCACAGCGTTCAGCAGTGGAACGGGCGGGGGTTAGACGGGGTGACGACGAGACGACCGTGCAGGGCCTCAGCGCCTGTATGCAGGGACTCCTCCTGAGAGTCGGGCTCTAGGGGGGCCTGCAGGCTTGCTGGTTTAGTACATTTCTTCCTGGGCCATCCAGAACAGGAGTATCTTACTTGCTGTGATGATCTTAGGTCCGGTCCTCACCTTCTTACTCTGCGAGGTGATGAAATGTCCACGTAATGAGGTGAAGGCAGGCGAGGGACCCGTGGGAGGCTCCCGTGGACCTTCTGTCCACAGGTCAGGAGGAGGGCCTTGAAGTGGGTCCGGGCACTGCCCGTGTGGGAAAGGCTGGTTTCTGTGTGTTCAGGCCCCGTGAGGAGGATGGAGGTGGGAGCCCTCCAGCCCTGCCTCGGTGCCCTCGTGCGCTGGCCATGGCTTGGAATTCCTGCTAATGCTGGAGGGAAAGAGCGAGTGCTGTGGACGTGCGTGTGTGTGTCCCGGCCTGAGATGTTGGTACACGCCTCAGAGCAGTGCCTTTGACTCTTTCCCTAGATCTTTAGCAATTAAGGAGTTTTTTTCGAAGCCCAAGTACAACCACATTTTGAAACCAGAAGACTGTCTCTCTGAACCATGCACCATATTACAGCTGGACATGAGAACCGTGCAGATTGCTGACCTAGAGGTGAGAGAAGATGCGTGCTTCCCTTTCACGTTAAGTAAGCAGCACACACACGCCAAGACTTCCGTGCGAATGTTAGGAACTTGCCTTTGATTTTTCCAGAGTCTTTTCTTTTTTATGCTCTGGTTTTGTATTTTATATTTTACATTATTTTCTTTATTGCTAACCTCTTTAACATCATCAGTTCTTCTTAGATATATGTTTAATATTTTCAGCATCTTCAGATTTTAATAAATTATATCCAGTTTCTTCAAGGCCTTTCAATTAAAATTTTTTTCGCTACTGTTGATGACAGAATTCTTAATTCTTACTTTTACTTACCCCTGTTGCCACGAGGTGGCGTGTGTGGATTTGGGAGGATCTCATTTTAAGGGTGTGCTGGGAGGTGCAGGTGCAGGAGAGTGTGGGGGTCACTGGAAGCCCCTGCTGGGGCTCAGATGGGCAGAACAACGTGGGGACTGAGCTCTTGACTCTGCACTCAGTTTTGCAGAATAGAGACCCAGCCTGGAACTTTATTGATGCAAAGACTTGAGAAGAAATAGTATTCCACTCAAATTTGGGCAAATGAGGCCCAAATTGCTTGACACCTTTTCTGATTCTCTGCAGCATTTGAATTTATGATGCCAGTTTTAGAGGAGGAAATTTTATGTGGTGTTCGCTGTGTTCAACTAAACTAGCAAGTTACAGTCGTAATTACTGAACTAGACGGTAGGGCTGCTGAGTGCAGTGCAGGGAGGTGGGATCTGTGAGGTGGGTCCAGGCGGAGGACAGTTGCTAATTCTTGCTCGGGGAGACCCTTGTGGCCTGGTGTCACGTGCTTACGGAAGCCATGCCCCTTTCTTACCATTTGCTTGAACAGACAATGAAAGGCGAGCTGCACTTTGAGATCAGGAAAGCCGGCACTCTGCATGGATTCACAGCCTGGTTCAGTGTCCGGTTTCAGAGCCTGGAGGAGGATGAGCCCCAGCTGGTGCTGAGCACAGGCCCGTTGCACCCGTGAGTGTGCCTCTCCCACGGGGGCTCCGCACAGCAGCCCCGGAGGAGCGGGCGCGGGTGGCCAGCCTGCGCGTTGTCAGCATGGCAGCCGTGGGCAGAGATCTGGCAGTGCTGGTTCGTTGGCCCGGGCTCTGCAGACCAGGCTGCCCTGGTGCTCGAGCAGGGTGTGCAGGCAGAGGGTGGGCGAGTCCCGGGGCCGTGCCCCACCCACCCCGCACTGGGCTTCCGTGGGCTGCCCTCTGACCCCTGCGTACGTAGGAGCAGACTTGGGCTTCCTCAGTTGCCCCGGACGCTGCTTTAGCTTCCCATGGTCTCATACAAACACAGTCCACAGAGCTCTAGGGGCTTTTAATTCAGACTTTCTGGGGGAAGGTCAGTGCCTCTTGAGACAAATCTCTTAAAAAAAGATTTTATCTATTTGTCAGAGAGAGAGCACGAGCAGGGGGAGGGGCAGAGGGAGAAGCAGACTCCCCGCTGAGCAGGGAGCCCGACGTGGGGCTTGAACCCAGGACCCTGGGATCATGACCTGAGCTGAAGGCAGACACTGACTGAGCCACGCAGGCATCCCTCAGACATATTTTTTATGCAGTAACATTTTGATGCTGCTCACTTGCTCGAGCATCCTGGGAAGCTGACGTAGTCCGCTTCTGTGCTGGACACGGCAGCCCCCCTGGAAACGCTGCCTTCCTCTGGGGCCTTTGTTGTCCTGTTCAGTAACTGCGCTGGACCAGGGAGGGTTGCAGCAGCGTCTGGGTTAGATGCTGGCTGTGGCAGTGGGCCCAGAAGGACCCCAGACGTCCTTCTGTAAAGCGGGGGCAGAGCCGAGGGACTGTGTGCCCTGTGTGCTGAGTGTCCTGTGGTGGTGGCAGGGCTGGGGCTCCAGCCAGCCTTCCTTCCAGATCCGGCCAGCACAGATGCGAGCTGTCACCAGGTGAGGGTAGGAACACGAGAAACCCAGTGGACAGTCGTGTGCCTGGGTGGTCTTCCCCCAGTGTGTCCACACACAGGTGGGGTGGGGCTAGCAGGGTGCAGACATGGGACAAGCGCTCTGTGAAGGCGGAGAGAGACTCTCACAGCGGGTGAGGCAGGAGGGAGGGTGAGCCGGTGAGCGTGACCGTGGGGTGCATGCCAGGTGTCGGCCAGAGGCGGTCGTGCATGCTCTCAGAGCCGGTAGAACCTAAAGAGCTTGGGAGTTGTGACCATTTCTCCCAAATGTTACAGTTGTCATGCTCACCTTCCGCCTGACTCTCACAGGAATAATCACTTTTTTGGACCGCAGAGACTAGATCTCGGGCATTGGCAGCTTAGAGACCGCACGGGGGACTTTGGGTAGATGCCCACTGTGCCAGGGTGCAAGGGGCCTGTGCCCGGCCATGTGTCCTCTGAGCCAGCAGCACCAGCCACCTTCACTCTCCCGGAATCTGGGCAGCGTCCAGGAGCTGCATCCGCCCTGGGTTGTAACTCAGTCCCTGCAACACACAGAGGCCGTCCGGGTTGTAGGGCTGGGGTGCGTCTGTCCCGCGCGCCGGGTAAGCCTGAGAGTCCGGCTCCAGAGAGGTGACCTCATGCCCTGTGTCTTGCAGCACCACCCACTGGAAGCAGGTGCTGTTCATGATGGACGAGCCTGTCCCCGTCCTCACGGGAGATGTGGTCACAGGCTCGGTTGTGTTGCAGAGAAACCCCGTGTGGAGGAGGCACATGTCCGTGGCGCTGAGCTGGTCCGTCACTTCCACACAAGACCCCACATCGCAGAAAGTAAGAGACTTAGCTGTCAAGTCAGGTGCTGGGGCGCTGGTCCTGGGAGACGGGTCTGGGGTGATCACGTGGCCAGACCACACGGCCTCCTCTGCTGTGTTATTTTTCTGACCCTCCTGATGGGAAGTGAATGCTGTCGCTTGCAGAACAGGAATCAGAGGGCGAGGAGGTGAGTCTGTGAGGGTAGAGGCCCAGCCCAGCCAAGGTCCACCCTTCGCGTGTCCAGGAGGCCCTGGTGGAGAGCCGGGGCTGGGGGCTGACCCACTGCCGGTGGTGTGTGATGTAGGCGTGTGGTGTGGGTCGCCTTCCCACCGTGGCAGCGGTTCGAGGGCTGAGGAACCATCCCGCCCACGGTGAAACTGTGGCCAGGTGGGGCCCGGGGCCTGTGTCTCCCAGAGGCTGCTGAGCGGGGGCTTCTCATGGGTTAGTGCAGGGCCGAAAAGAAAATCGGAGGGCTTCTCTTTATGTTTTAATACCTCTTTTATACTTTGTTTTATGCTAATTGTATAAGTTTTAATGTTTGTCATTAAAAAAATTTGTGCACCTAAATGTCGTTCTTTTGTAAAATAGTGTTATTAGGAAGTACTGCATGTTAATCATACTGAAGTGATTTCTGATTTGATTGCTTTGTTTTCTTTGTCTTTTTCAGGGTGGAGAAAAAGTCTTTCCCATCTGGAGATGACAGCTGAAGTTCTGTGGGAAGCAGTGTGCAGACACTGCAGGAATGAACCCGAGCGAACGAAGACGCACTGGGACGGGGGCCCACGTTCTCGCTGCCTGGCGGGCGGCAGCGCCCGCGTCTGTGGGCTCGGTCCCGTGGTCGGGGTCGTCCAGCGACGACTGCGCTGCGCTGGGCGGGAGCCCCCCACCGCCATCACTGCCCGTGTCCGTCCTCTAGAAGTAGGCTGTGTCTCCGGGTGTCCCCCAGTGGTGTCCACAGTGCCGGCTTGTGGGTGAGTCGGTGGCACAGTGTCCCTAGCTAGGTCTCGTTCTAAACTCGTAGGACACACACGCATCAACCTCGTACTCCTGTGAAAGTGGCTGTTCACGCATCATGTGTCTTGCTGCCCTGGTTCCTCCTGCGCCGTGCAGAGTGAGGGGTCCCAGCAAGCCGTGCGGGACCTGCAGCTGGAAACGCATGTGACGGGCCTCTGCATGGATAGTACAGTTGTAGAGATGTCTTCCAGATAAATTATGTGTCGGCACATAGCACATGCCCAATAAATATTTTTAAATAAACGAATGTTGGTGTGTATCCCATTTCTGTGCACACACGCTCTGCTTACAAGCGTGGGGTCACACTGTATGCTTCGTAACCTTTCTCCTCCAGCCTGGAGGGACGGGTTTACGGTTTTTTGTGTGTGTGGTTTTGATTTTTAGTTAACTTTTTATTGAAATAGAAGATATAGAGCCCAAACCGCATAAGTCATGAGTGTACAGATGGGTGAAATTTCACAGGGCGGACCTCCGTGTAACAGCGCCCCTTGCACTGAGCACCTCCCAAGGGTCGGTAACGCCGAACTTCTGACACTGTAGATTGCTTTTGCCTGGTTTTGAGGATTGTGTGAGTGGAGTTACAGGTTGTCTGTTTTCTCTAGAGTGTTTGTGTCCTCCCCAAATTCCCAGGTTGAAAACGACCCCCCAAGGTGACGCTGTGAGGGGGTGGGGACTTTGGGAGGTGGTTAGGCCGTGAGGGGGGAGCGCCCGTGGTGGGACTTAATGCCCTTCGAGGGGAGAGTCCAGAGGGCGGCTCGCCCCTGCCCCCCGGGAGGGCCCAGCAGAAGGTGGCCGTCCGGGAACCAGGAAGCGGTCTCTTCAGAGACTCCCAGCTGGGGCCTTGACGTTGGACGTCCAGCCTGCAGACTGTGAGGAAGAAGCTGACGTTCAGGCCGCCGGGTCGGTGGGGGGACAGTGGGAGCCTGTACTAAGGGGTCCGTTTGCGTCTGCCTCCCTCAGCTCCCATTACATGTGGGAGACCGGCCGCGGGTTGGTGGGTATCCTGCCGTCCGATGTGCCACAGTTCACGTCTTCCTCCCCCGTGGTGGACAGCTGGCTTGTTTCCCGCGAGCGGCTGCCATGATGGGTGCACGTGCGTATGTGCACACCGAGTTCAGCTTCGCTAGGAACGGCCAGGCGGCCTTTCCGACGTCCCTCCTCGCGGTCCCGCGAGGTACAGCGCTGCTCACCCTCAGCCCCCACCGTCGTCTGTGGTTTGCCCTGTGCCCGTCCTGGTGGGTGTGGGTGTAGGGGGTTTCTCATCAGCTGTGCAGGCGTTCTTGAGATAATCCCGCTAGGAGTCCTTCATAGGTTTGTTCTGTGAACACTGACCCTGTGGCTTGTTCTTCCCTCTCTTCAGAGTATTTTAAACAGAAGTTCTTAAGTTTTATTTGTCCAGTTTGACACTGTTTTCTTTTATGGGTAGCACTTGCTGTGTCCTGTTTAAGGAATCTTTTCCTATTCCAAGGTCTATAAGATGTTCTGTAGTCTCTTGTATAGTTTAAATTGTTTTATCCTTGGCGTGTAGATCAGCACTCCACCTGGCCTGGGTTTCTGCCACAGTTGTGAGGGAGGGGTTGAGATTAATCTCCCCCCGTGAGGTAGATGCGTCAGTCGTGGATTTTCAACTTCTTTCCTTTTCTGATGCATGCACCAACACTTGACTTTTCCTTTAGAAATGCTTTAGCTGCAACTACATATTTTGATATATTTTTAATATCTCCCAGTTTCAAATATTCTCTGATTCCCATTATGATTTCTTCTGTTGTACCATGGGCTACTTAGAAATTGTGGCATAATTTCAAAAGATGGGATTTTCTAGTTATTTTTTCTTATTAATCTCTAGCTGAATGTCCCTGTGGTCCAAGAACAACCGGAATGATTTCACTCTCCTGATATTTGCCGACTCGCACGTGTCAGCTGCGTTCGCAAGTACTTGAGTGTGTCTCCTGTTGTTGGACACAGAGCTCTCAACACGTCATTGAGATCAAGTCTGTCAGTTGCCTTGTTCAGACATTTGGCTCTTGACTGATACTTTTGTCTGCTTGTTCTGTCAGCCGGACTTAGAGTCTCTCAGTCTGCTCAGGCCGGGTGGTGGAAACAACGGTTGAGCTCTGGAGCCTGGGAAGACCAAGACCAAGGGGCCGGACAGTTTGGTTCCAGATGGCCACCTTCTTCATGTGTCCAGGGAGAGGGAGCAGGGGCTCTCTGGTGTCTCTTCCTGGAAGAGACAGTTCTGCCTGAATGAGAACTGCACCTCAGTGACCTCATTTAACCTCGCTATTTCCTTAAAGCCCCGATCTACAAATACAGTCACATTGGGGGTCAGGGCTTTGCTATGTACTGAATGTTGGTGCCCCTCCAAAACTCATAGGTTGAAATGTAATCCCCCCACTGTGATGGTATGAGGAGGTGGGGTCTTTGGGAGGTGATTAGGTCTTGAGGATGCAGCCTGCATGAGTGGGGTTAATGCCCTCATAAAAGAGACCCCAGAAAACACCCTTGTCCCTTCTTCCACATGAGCACACAGCGAGCAGCCCATGTGGAAGCCAGGAAGCAGGCTTTCACCAGACACGAATGTGCTGGTACCTTGATGTTGGACTCCCAGCCTCCAGACTGAAAGAAATGAATTTCTGTTATTTATAAGCCCCCGAGTCTCTGATCATCTGTTACAGTGGCCGGAGCAGACAGGCCTCAACCCATGGATTTTGGAGGACACAATTCAGACCATAGCATCCTGCCTCCTGGCCCCCAAAATTCATGTCCTTCTCGCATGCAAAATACGTTCATTCCGTCCCAACAGCCCCAAAGTCTTAACTCATCCCGGCACCTCCCAGAGCCTGGGGCAGAATCCCTCTCCTGTGCTGAACTTCTAAAACGGTGATGGGGCGGGCACAGTGCAGACGTCTGCAGAGAACTTGGAAGAACAACAAGGTGGGAAACCCAGCAAGCAAAACCCACCAGCTCTTCAGGATCATTAACCTTGTTGGTCGGATGCCCCCCGGGGGTGGGCATTGGGGCAGCAACCCATCCTGCTGCTCTAGGGGGAAAGAGCTGTGGGGGGCATGGCAGCCCTGGGGCCCTTCCCTTTCCTGGCTGGTGGGCTGTGATGTCGATCCCACGTTCTTCTGGCTTTTAACGTTTGCTCTGCAGCTTTGGTCTTCAGCAGTTTTATCACATTGTCTCTGTGTAAACTTTTTGAATAGCCTGGAGTTCATGAGCTTCTTGAATCTGTGGGTGGATATTATTCATCGATCTTAGTACAACCGGGCGGTTTTGCTTTACATGTTTCTGCCCTGTTTTCTCTCTTCTCTGCATTTCGTCCCAGTTACACATCTGCTAGCAAACTACTTGCCACCCCCATATGACTCTACGGTCTTCTTTATTTTTCGTTCTTCTGGATGCTCATGCTTCCATCTCATGCTGTCCTATCCTCTGTGTCTGATCCTGGGCTCTGGGGTGCTTTCTTGGCCACGGCCATGGGGAGCATGAGGGACACAGAGCCCCTGCTTGTTTTCAACACCCGGGAGACACCAAGCAGATGGTGCAGATGAACTGCCAGCCTGGAGGACAGGAGGAAGGGGAGGCAGCCCTGAGCCAGCAGAACAGAACTTCCCGCAAAGCGCCGAGCCGGGGGTACAGCTCAGAGGAACTGCCGAGCTTACTGAGTTGTGTGTTGTCCTGGGTGTCTGTGGTCACATGCTGAGGAAGCTGAGTGTCAGTGCGGCCCCTGGAGCAAACGTGCAGTCGGGATGGCTGTGGACCTCGGAAAACCAAGTGGGGATGGGTGAGCCCACAGGGGGTATAGGCTGTGCCTGGGTAATGTGGTGGGGAACAAGGAGTCACTTTGTAGGTATGGCCAGAACACGTCTTCAGAGTGTGGAGATCACCTAGGGGGAGAGGCTGAGGCTCCAGCCCTGTGAGGACATGCAGGAGGTGTGGGCCACGCCGGGGTCTGTGAAGCCTCATGGGGCCACTGTCCTCCGGGCATGGAAGGTGAGCTTCTGCAGACTGTGAGGAGGGCCAGGCTTGGGGAGGAATGGAGGGAGAGGGTGAAGGCCCTAAGTAACAGGTAAGCACCAGCAGGGAAGCAGCTCTGTCTTCAGCTGGCTCACCTGGGGGCAGGGCCATGGCAGCATGGAATCCAGAGTCCCTCTCTCACCACCTACCCCTCACCACAGCCATGTCCTAAATGGAGAGCTGTGGGTCTGAAGGGCAGGGGGAAATTGTCAACGGTGTCTCTCTGGCTGATCCTATGACTCAAGGTTCTTGTCCCAGCTGAAGATGCTAGAATGGGGGCAGGGCTCACCAGAAGCCCTCACCATCCAGGGGCACAGAGCATGTGGCCCCTATGCCAGGCAGGAGCCCAGGCTGGGCCTAAGGGGGCTCTGTCTACCTGGCTCTCCCTTCTAATCCTAGGGCTCTCTCTCTGCAGCACATCTGGAGTCCAGCTGGTGCTCCCTCTGCAGCACATCTGGATTCCAGCCAGGACTCTGCAGCACATCTGGAGTCCAGCTGGTGCTCCCTCTGCAGCACATCTGGAGTCCAGCCAGGACTCTCTCTCTGCAACACATCTGAAGTCTAGCCAGGACTCTCTGCAGCACATCTGGATTCCAGCCGGGGGTCTCTCTGCAGCACACCTGGCGTCCAGCTGGGGCTCTCTCTTTGCACATCTGGAGCCCAGCCAGAGCTCTCTGCAGCACATCTGGAGTCCAGGCAGGGGCTCTCTGCAACATATCTGAAGTCCAGCTGGGGCTCTCTCTTTGCACATCTGGAGTCCAGCCGGGGCTCTCTCTGCAGCACATCTGGGGTCTAGCTGGGGCTCTCTCTGCAGCACATCTGGAGTCCAGCCAGGACTCTCTGCAGCACATCAGGAATCCAGCCAGGGCTCTTTCTGCAGCACATCTGGAGTTGAGCCAGGTCTCTCTCTGCAGCACATCTGGAGTTGAGCCAGGTCTCTCTCTGCAGCACATCTGGACTCCAGCTGGGGCTCTCTCTGCAGCACATCTGGATTCCAGCTGGGGCTCTCTGCAGCACATCTGGAGTCCAAGAGGGCTCTCTGCAGCACATCTGGACTCCAGCTGGGGCTCTCTCTGCAGCACATCTGGATTCCAGCTGGGGCTCTCTGCAGCACATCTGGAGTCCAAGAGGGCTCTCTGCAGCACATCTGGAGTCCATCTGGGCTTTCTCTCTGCAGCACATCTGGAATCCAGCAGGACTCTGCAGCACATCTGGAGTTCAGTCGGGGCTCTCTTTGCAACACATCTGGAGTCCAGCTGGGGGTCTCTCTGCAGCACATCTGGAGTCCAGCCAGGGCTCTCTGCAGCACATCTGGAGTCCAGGCAGGGGCTGTCTGCAGCATATCTGGAGTCCAGCTGGGGCTCTCTCTGCAGCACATCTGGAGTCCAGCTGGGGCTCTCTGCAGCACATCTGGAGTCCAGTCCAGGCTCTCTCTGCAACATATCTGGAGTCCGGCTGGGACTCTCTCTGTAGCACATCTGGAGTCCAGCCAGGGCTCTCTGCAGCACATCTGGAGTTCAGACAAGGGCTCTCTGCAGCGCATCTGGAGTCCAGGCAGGGGCTCTCTGCAGCACATCTGGAGTGATGAGGGAAACCTGTGGAGCTCTGACCACAGTCCTTGGAAAAGTAACTGAATGAAACACCCCTCCTCCTTTGGTTAAAAATGATACTACTTATCTAGATTTCAAATACACTTTTTGTCTTCAGTGAGAGTATGTATAAATATTGACAAATATAAAAATGAGGGTGGAACAAATGTGTTGCTACAATACAAAATTTTAATTAGATAATAATAAGTGCAACCTAAAATTTTTGTTTCTAAAAATGAAATAAAAAAAGACTTAGAAGCAGGGTTACTCACGTTATACAAACCTGGATTTTCAAATGTTTCTAGAAGCTGGTTTCTGTTCGTGGTAACATACACCAAACATGTTTCTGGGTCCATGTGGTCATGGTTTGGCCAGGACCCCTCAGCGGTGTCCAGAGCCTCAGGGCAGGGTGTTCGCCTCTGTACGCCTGCCTTCCCTGAAGGCCCCACTCTCAGCGGATGGCTGTGCTTTCTGTATCTGCTGAGAAAATAAAGCAACCATAAGAGAGCTTCTTCACTCTGGGAGAACAGAATCAACAAACTCAGAAGGTCAAGTGATGATAGAGCTGTGAAGAGAATGTTCTGGATGTTTATATCAAGAACAACAGAGGCTGTCAGTCTGGATGTAGGTCACAGAGGGTGGTTAGAAGAGGTGTCTTTGAGGAGGTGGCCTGAGGAAAGTGGGCTCTGTAGGCAAAGGGTAGTAGTGCAAAGGCCCTGGGGTGGCGGGCGCCAGGCAGCCTCGGGGCACCCATCCTCCCGGTACCCCCCCCACCTCAGCCCCTTGGAGCCTGCAGCTACAGACAAAAAGTTACAGGGCCCCATCCTATGTCGTTCAGAGTGTGAATAGCTTTCCAGTCCCCTGCCTCCCAGCCCTCCTCCAGAGTCCCTTTTGGCTCTGAAGCCAAGCAGACAAGCAGTTGGCCTTCGCTTGGGGCGGGGGTTGTGTTTAGGAATACTTGTCTGCTCACTGGTCCTGGTCCCCACTGTGTGGTTTCTGTCCACCGAGTCCTTTGCATCCTCGAGCTGACAGCTGTGAGCATCTGACCCCAGGGACTGCAAAGCAATCTCAATATTGTGACAGGAAGACCTCGTGCAAGATGCATTTGGCCGGTTCTTTACCAAATGTGCTCTGCACACACGCAGACGGCGCCCCAGGGGTCCAGACTGTGCGTGTGGGGCTTCTTTCTCTGCAATTCACCTGCTAACTGCATCAGCAGGCTTTCACCCAGCAGGGGGCTGGCTAATGCGTGTGCAGCCATGTGAGCTCAGATGAGACCCCAGGCCGCAAGACCACCCGCCGGCAGGATCTTTCTGCAGGGTGATGAAGATGCTTGGCTCCACCCTGCCTCAGGCTGGGGCATTGGAAGTCCCGTCACTGGACTGGGCTCCGGCCTCTGAGGGTTTGCCTCATCCTGGCCAATCCGTGCACCCCAGGTGCTCTGAGTGTGGACACTCCTGCTTCGCAAGGGGGCGAGAGGCCCCACATCTCGCTGATGTTTCCAGCCCTGTGGGGCTGAGTCTTCCACAGCCAGCACCAAGGGCAGGATCTCCCTCTCCACTGAGCAGCTGAGGTGGGCCCAGGTGCAGCACAGGTGTAACCTGAGTGTGGAAGATGGTTGGTGCAGAAGCAGAGGGACCCGAGGCCCAGCCTGAGGATGCAGGCTCAGGGAAGACCCAGAGCCTTTGTCCATCAGCGGAGGACATGAGGCCCATAGACAGCCTCACTTAAGTATACCACATGGCTCCCTTGCAGCCCATTGGAGCCAGTGGGTTCTCTGCCTGTGGAAGTACCTGGTGTCGTTTTCCTTTAAGTAGGAGGCCCTTGGAGGTTCCCTTAGTGAATCAGAGCCTGGAAAGAGGACTTAGGGGTCAACTGGGTCAAGTTCCAGCTTTGCGTCCCTCTCCCCCTCTCAACTGTGCCTCGAATGCTGTTGGCCTTGTTGCCCTGAAGACCAAGACCTCTTGATGTTCCGTGTGTGTCTGGGGGCGACTGCCATGCTCCGTGGCTAACAGAGGGGTCTCTGTGTTCATCAGCTCTGCCCAGTGTCTCTGGAGCCTTTTAGGAAGGGGCAGCAGATAAAATGGTGACTCACCCTCACATGCAAACTCAGGCCCTTCTTTTCCTCCCACTGACTGTGTGTGGGCATCCTCTTTCATGGGTTTTGTGGAATTTTGTCCCCTACTCCAGCAACCCCACCTGAGCAGGGATCCCCCTGGGCTGTGCCTGGCGGGGGCTGGGACAGGGAGCCATGGCTGAGGGGCTTGGGCCCCACACGCCTCCAGAACGAGCTTGCACCCCTATTTGGTGGGTACAGAGGGGCTTCCTTAGCTCTACCATTGGGACCCTGCATCTGGTGGGGCCCCTGAGGATTTATATTCCTTCCCTGAAGTGAGCAGAGCCACTGAGCTCTGGCCTTCCTCCACCCCAAGGCTGACACTCAGGCCAGCGGCTAGTGAGAGAAGAGGAGAGGGTCCGGACTCTGGGATCCCTGGGCTGGGACCCCAGCAAACACCACGGTCTCTGTAAAGAGGGTCCTGCAGAGAGTTTATGAGAAAACCTGCAGGCAGCTTGGGGCCACCCAAGAGAGAGGGACAAAGCTAGTCTCAGACACTCGAAGCTGAGGACCAGGGACTGCTGGTGACATCCCTACAGGTCAGCCTCCAGGTAGGAGAGGACAAGGCCAGGCCAGAAGAACTCAGCAGCCCTGCCAGCCCTGGGGTGAGGGTCAGCCCTCTGCCCCCACACCTGCACCCCCACAGGGACAGGCCAGGTCCTGGGTTAGAGCCGCCAGTGGGCATAGCATGGCTGATGCCCTGAGGAGGGCCTGCATGCACCCCTTGCCTTGGGCAAACAGCAAGCTGGCTATGTGGGAGGAGGAGGCTCATGGAAGCACCTCCTCCCCAGGAGTGAGAAGGGGCAGGTGGAAGGAGAGTTACAGGGGAGGAAAGTCAGAGAGTGACTTCAGGGCTCTGCCCTGGCGAGGGCCGGGCCGGGCCCGGCCAGGGTGGGTATTGTGTTAGACGCTGCCCTTTGACTGTCTGTACCTCTCTCCTGGAAAGTTAAAGATCATGACATCATCTTTGTGATGACCCAGCATGTTGAGAGTAGCCCATCTGGGATTGATGCTGTGTCCCAGCATCTAGCTTGTGACCTATTTTCACAAGAAATGAGGAAAGTACAGAGTGGAGCCCCTACAAAGGCCTGTTGGTCCTGGACTGGACCTGAGCAAGGAGGTGGGAGGACCTTCGAGCTGTGCATCTTGTCTCCGGAACCCTCCCCCCAGAGCTTGCGGCAGCCGGGAGGCCCTGGGCATGGGTTTTATTGGTATTCAACATATGCATTTGTTTTGAGTTTATATTAGCATACATTTAAGTTATATGATACAGATAATTTAGGTTGACACAGTGAGATAGAAATTTTTTTCTTTAGAAATTGTCCATACATTATCCATGCAAGAAATATTGGCCTGACACAAGACACATGTCCTCAACTTCGCAACACGGTGAGAAGTAACCAGGATATACTGCACTTTACTGTGGAAACCAACACCCACTTCTGCTCCTGCCAGAGGCTTGGGACGGTTGCTTTATTTTCAAGGGGACTTTACCTTCCCTGCCCACATCACAGGGATGTGGCGAGGATCAGGTATATGGAAATGCGTTGGAATCTGCAAGGCAAGAGATATACTCCATCCACCCATCTGTCCATTTGTCCATCCACCCCTCTGTCTGTCCATCCATCTGTCTGTCTATTCATCTGTTTGTCCATTTGCCTTTATTAAGCTTTCTTTGCTGGAGTCAGCCCCATTCACACTCATGAACACGGATGCTCACAGAGCCCTGAGAGTCACATTAATCCTCTTTTATAGACTAATAAATGGAACGTGAAGAGGTTAAGAGGCTTCCCCAAGGTCACGCAGCTGCCAGGCAGGCGCTGGACTGACCATGTGTTGTGACAGACATTGGCGTGATGGATGGTGATTTCGGGTGTGTTAAGAGAAGGCCCCTTGTGGGTTGGGAAGGGGTGGGGATGGGCAGCCTTCTTCATTGCCCTGCAGCCCTTGCTCTCTCCCTAATGCACAAACCTCATTTGAGCTATTCTGCTCCACTGCACACAGCCCAGAGGGCCATGAGTAATGCGGAGGAGCTGGGACCTCTGGGGAAAGCAAAGGGTTGGCTTTTGGGGAAGACCGGCCACATCAGCTGGGAGTACTGTTAAGTGTGGCCTGGGAAATTAGTCCCATGTTTAAAACTAAAATGCCATTTAATAAACTCACCCTGGAAGTGAATGCATTCTCTGCCATGCGAGGGGCTCCGCATGTATTCAGAGCAAATAAAAATGTGGTGATGCTGGTGATAATGATGACCATTGACATTTACTGCTATTTTGGGCCAGACTTCATGCAGCATCTTAAAGAAGGTAAGAGTGCCAATTTTACAAAAAGGAAATGGGCTACATATTAAAAACCACATAAAAGTAGAGGTTGAGTGAAGCCCTAACAGGAATAAGTGTGTTTGTTTTTTAATGTGCTAGAACATAATTAATATTAAATGACTTCTAAAATAACTAGGAAAACATGGCCGTAGCCCTCAACAATCTACTCTCTTTTGCATCCAAGGGCAACAGCTCACCTCCAAAATCCATCAAAGTTCAGTCTGAACACAGAAGAGACAAGGTGGAGGCAAGCATAACTTCAATATTTTCAGCAGTATTTTGTATTAATTTGATGTTTCATGTTGCCCTTTTTATATTTTGGGGAGCTATATTTGTTGAAATATTCTCCCTTAAAAAATACAGTATTTGTCAGCATTCTTCCAAGAAGCAGAACCAATAGGATTTATGTGCATATATCTGTATCATCTCTCTATTTCTATATCCACCTATATCATCTATATCTTTATCCTTGTCATCAATATCCTTATCCATGTATCGGTGTCCTCTCTCCCCCAGGCTGGAGACTCAGGACACGTCATGCTGGAGTTTGAGTCTGAAGGTAGTCTGCTATCAGAAACCCCTCTTTCTCAGGGAGGTCAGTCTCATCTCTACTAAGACCTTCATCACCCTAGAGAGCGTCATCTGCTTTACTCAAAGTCTAATGATTTAAATGTTAATCACATCTAACATATACCTTCACAGAAAAATCTAGAACAATATTTGGCTAAATAGGCCTAGCCAAGTTGGCACAAAACTAACCTTCACAAGTACCATTCATTTTTTTAAAAAACATATTTAGTTACTTAAATATTCTGGGAAAAAAATGGATCCTGCATCTAGTCAAACATTTAGAGCTAACTTCTACTCTGCAGGAAACAGATGGTAGAAGGACTAGTGAAACAGCAGTCCACGGGAACGGGAAGCCAGGTCTGAATTTAGGAATTCTGGGGGAAGGATACACGACTCAGTCACTTGACATGGCAGTGACAGGACAGATCCTGTCCACACTCGGATAGGGTGGGCTGAGAGAGAGGGCTTGGTAAGGAACAGGTTTAGGAGACACAGGAACAAAATACAGTGTGTATGCCATGTTTGAATCCTGATGGGAATGAAACCAACCATGGAAGAACATTTTTCTTTTTCAGACAATATGGCAAGTTTAAATGTGAAATAGGTACTGACATTAAGAAATTATGGTGAATTTTCATAGGTGTGAAAATGCCATTGTGGTCAAATAAGAAAACGTCTCTCTCTTTTTTTTTTAAGATTTTATTTATTTGAGAGAACGAGAGTGAGAGAGAGAGAGAGAGCAGGGGGAGGGGCAGGGAGAGGGACAAGCAGACTCCCCGCTGAGGGCGGAGCCCGACCTTGATCCCAAGACCTGAGATCAGGACCTGAGCTGAAATGAAGAGTCAGACACTGAACCAGCTGAGCTGCCCAGGCACCCCAGAAAATGTCTTTTTTATTTGAGATGGGACTGTTGGTTTTGCAGGTGAAATGACATGGTGTTTGGGGTTTTCTTTGAAATTACTCCAGCAAAAAGAAAGGTGAAGATTAGTGAAACAAATATGGCAAAATGCTGATAATTGCCAAAGCTGGGTGACGTGCATGAGGCCCACTGCACTATTTCTGTGTATGTCTAGACATTTTCATCAAAAGAAGTATAAAATAAGTAAACCTATTAAATATCAAAAATTTGCATGTTTACATATACATATAAATAGATATAAATAAATCTATTACATTTTATACTGATTTTCCATATCAAAAATCTTATGTAACAATTTGAATTTGTGTTGGTAAAATTGTATTTGTTGAAGTTCTTTTCAGCATCTTTTTTTTTTTTTAAGATTTTATTTATTTATTTGACAGAGAGAGACATAGCGAGAGAGGGAACACAAGCAGGGGGAACGGGAGAGGGAGAAGCAGGCTCCCCGCTGAGCAGGGAGCCCGATGCAGGGCTCGATCCCAGGACCCTGGGATCACGACCTGAGCCGAAGGCAGACGCTTAACGACTGAGCCACCCAGGCGACCCTCTTTTCAGCATCTTTCAAGTGCACCTTATCCTTTCTTTGTATCCAAGATAAAAGTCACATCTTCCTGGTCTGTTACATTAATAAAATCCAACTGTTCTTTCTACATTCCCATCTCTGCACTAGGACATAAATCTCATTAGGGCAAAATGTTTGTTTGTTCACTGATGTGCCCTAGCACCTGTAACACTAATATTTGTTGAATGAATAACTACTTTTTGCCCCAAAAGTACTCTAAATTGTGAATAATCATTTCATAAATTTGAACAATGTTTCCATTCAACACAACCTGATGAGGAGCCAATCCAACTTTTCAGTAATTAATGAATGAATATAGCATCAGTTCTGTATCTTCTTTTCAGAATTTCTTTTTTATAATCTATACATTTTACAAACCTGATAATATAGTATGATCACACATTAGGATCACTGGTAGATTACAAAAGATTCCCTTTAAATTGTTCCAAAAGTATATTTATGAATCTCAGCAGAAAACATTTAAAAACATCTTACACTTTTCTCAAATACAACTACACAACACAGCTCAATAAAGGGAAGTCAATTTGGTGTCCTGAGCAGGTGGGTTCCTCCTGGGTTAGCCTAATAACAAGTTTCATCTGTAAATGGTGTCCCGTCAGGAAACCCAGGAAGTGGGTCATAGTCTGCAAAGCCCAAAGCAACATCAGACGAAAACTGGCTTCAGAGCAAGTAAGAAATGTTTGTGGTTTTTAAAAAGATTTTATTTATTTATTTATTTATTTGAGAGAGAGGGAGAATGCATACAAGCAGGGGGAGCAGCAGAGGGAGAGGGAGAAGCAGGCTCCCTGCTGAGCAGGGAGCCCGATGCGGGACTCGATCCCAGGACCCCGGGATCATGACCTGAGCCGAAGGCAGATGCTTCACTGAATGAGCCTCCCAGGCGCCCCAAGAAACGTTTTTTGAAGGACAAAATTCCTTACTGGTTGCTTCTTAAGGCCATGTAGCCGGCAAAAGTGGATTTTAGTGATTTAAGACACTGTTACACTGTTAACTGCTTATTTGGGCTAGGCCACCAAATAAACAGATGAGAGAAAGTTGGAGACTTCAAGCTGGCTTCTCCACTTTTCATGCAGGGCTGGATGACTCACAGCCAGGAAAGTGTTGACCTTAAAAGACAAAATAGTAATTTTACCAACAAAATGGGTTTATTCAGGAAGAGCAGAGGAACTGCAACCGAGGACAAGCGCCCTGTGGGGCACCACGGGCCAGTCTGGAGACCCAAGGCGAGGAGGCTCTTGATAGAGAAGGCGGGGAGTGGGCGGGGCTGTGTGGAACGGAGGGCCTTTGGAGGGCCAGGCTTCTAGTTGGCTGCAGGTGATGGCAGCTTGCTGAGCAGGGCTGAGAGGAAATCTTCCCTCTTCCTGCTGAACTATGCAGGAAGTGGTAAGGCATGCGTTTCCCCTTCAGGGCGTCCTGACTTTATTTTACTTTATTTTTAAAAAAGATTTTATTTATTTGAGAGAGAGAATGCACACAAGCAGGGGGGAGGGCAGAGGGAGAAGCAGGCTCCCC
This sequence comes from Leptonychotes weddellii, assembly GCF_054177405.1. Classification (NCBI taxonomy): domain Eukaryota; kingdom Metazoa; phylum Chordata; class Mammalia; order Carnivora; family Phocidae; genus Leptonychotes; species Leptonychotes weddellii. The sequence goes on from NC_138369.1 coordinate 192,489,436, forward strand.
GCTGAGCAGAGAGCCCGATGCGGGGCTCAAACTTGGGACCCCGGGATCGTGACCTGAGCTGAAGGCAGACGCTTCACCGACTGAGCCACCCAGGCGCCCCATCATCCTGACTTCATTTAAGTGAGGTTTCCTTTACTCATTTTCGGAAAAGCAGTAGTGGGAGGGGAGGAGGAGGCCTCTCTTGAGTCCTGGCCTCAAGGGGCCCACGGATTAGCTGCTGAGATCTCACTGGCAGGTGCGGGCAGGGGTGGGGCTGGGCGCGGCCCTTGGGCTCTGTGCTGCCGCCTCCTCTGAGCTTTGTGGGCAAAGGCGGGCGGCCGCTGGGGAAACAGCCTCAGGGGCGTCTCTGCACAGTGGCCAGGCCCCCAGGGCAGGTGACCTGGTCAGTCACGCGGCAACATCTCCATCCCAGCTGTCCTCTGGAGGGTGGCCTCGCTAGGCCTGAGTGTGGGCGGGGCCTGGGACTGCTGCGACCAATTGAAAGCCGCGAAAGCGACAGAGCGCCTGATGCGGCCAACAGAAGCCCCGCCTGGCCGAGGTCACCACCCCCAGAACTTTTGCTCCGCCCCAAAGCCCCGAGGGTGTCCCGTGAGAAGTGCGGGCCACTGGGTGGGAGAGAGAGGTTCTGTGTCACCACCTACCCCAGGTGAGCCTGCAGGAGATGTAGCCCAGGAGTGAGCCCATCAACCTCCAAAACCGAGCAAGAGAAAAACGCGGGGCTGTTTTATTTATTTATGTATCTGACAGAGACACAGCGAGAGAGGGAACACAAGCAGGGGGAGCAGCAGAGGGAGAAGCAGGCTCCCCATTAAGCAGGGAGCCCGATGTGGGGCTCGATCCCAGGACCCCGGGATCATGACCTGAGCCGAAGGCAGACGCCCAACGACTGAGCCACCCAGGCACCCCGCAAAGCTGTTTTAAAAGAACAGACGCATTCAGTCCACCCCAGTGTCTGCTCTTGAGTCCACACCCTGACAGAGCCACTGGGGAGGCCTATGAAAAAGGGGGGCGGGGGGCGCCTGGGTGGCTCAGTTGGTTAAACGACTGCCTTCGGCTCAGGTCATGATCCCAGGGTCCTGGGATCGAGTCCCACATCGGGCTCCCGGCTCAGCAGGAAGCCTGCTTCTCCCTCTCCCGCTCCCCCCTCTTGTGCTCGCTCTCACTCTCAAATAAATTAATAAAATCTTAAAAAAAAAAAAAAAAGAATAATCCT
>NC_138369.1:192490748-192502008 GCF_054177405.1 Leptonychotes weddellii
TTCATTTGATGAATGTTGAGCTGCTGTGCCCCGGCTGCCGGGGACACAGCTGGTGACACGATGAGAAGGACGCTTCCTCCTGTAGCTGGGGCCTGGCAGGGGAGAGACGCAGTGCAGTAAAGCACGGATGAGGCCAGCTGAGACAGTGGTGAGTGGGTAGGGGCTGGGGGTGCGCCAGGGGGTGCTTTTCCACAGGTGGCATGTGAGCGGATGTGGAGTGGCAGAGGTGGAGCACAGGAAGACCCAGAGGATGCTGAGATCAGAGGCATGGCATGTGGGAAGTTCCTGAGGTAGGAATGAGTGTGGAGTGTAGGGGCAGTGGTAAGACCTCCGTGGGGAGCAGGAGGCACAGTTTGCAGAGTGGGAGGAATAAGTTTCTGTTGTTTACAAGCCACCCAGTCCATGCTGTTTTGTTCCAGCAGCAAATGGATGAAGACGGAAATCGGCGCAGAGCAGTGGGGTGCTGCTACTCTCACAAACACCTAGAAAACGGGGACTGGCTTTGGAACCGGGTGACGGGCAGAAGCTGGAGGCACTCTGAGGAGCTAGAAAAAGCGCCCTGCTGTGCATGGACCTGCAGTGGTGACTCTGTTGAGGGTGCGGAAGGGAAGGAGGAGGGCTGTAGAGCTCTAATCCAGAGGAGTCGCTGGGTAATCCTGACCGGGATGTTGGAGGAAATGTGGGTGAGAGGGCCACTCTGATGGCCTCTGACGGACATGGGAGCACATTAGGGGCTACGTGGGGAGGGGCCATCTTGTTACAAAGGGCAAAGAACGAGGCTCAGTTGGGTTCATAGCCTAGTGATTTATTGAAGGTAGGACTTGCAAGGGATGGAATTGGATACTTGGCTGAAGCCCTTTTCAAGCAAACTGTTGAAGGTGTGGTTTGCCTGCTCCTGGCTGCTTATGACAAAATGTAAGAAGAGAGACATGAAATCATTAAGCAGAAAGAAAGCAGAACTTAAAGATTTGGAAAAGTCTCAGCCTATCCATATTGCAAAAAATGAGAGCACTAGAGTGTGGCCAAGTGACTGACAAGGTCAGTATGGGTCAGCTGTCTGCACAGAAGCTGGGAGCTACTCTCCGAGACAATGGAAGAAGCAGTTCAGAGATCAATGGAGCTGCCATTCCCATCAAAGGAGGGGCCACTGGTGCCTGTGGGACCTCGGCAGGTGCTGCCCGGCGCCACTCCTCTGCTGCCCCAGGTTGGCTCTGCGGGGCCCTGGTGTGGTATGGGCTGTGGTGGCCTCCGCTCTGGGAGGTGCGGTGCCCTCTCTGCCAGTGTGCAGGGTGCACGGGCTCAGGGTGCATGAAACCTCTGCCCAGGTTTGGAAGGACAGAGCTGCCTGGAGCCTGGGCACAGGAGCCCAGGCCCGGAGAGCTGCCGTGGGCCATCCCATGGAACCGTAGGGGTGATGTTACCACCTTGCGAGGCAGAGCACTGCGCTAAAGAGGATTATTCTTTTTTTTTTTTTTTTAAGATTTTATTAATTTATTTGAGAGAGAGAGCGAGCACAAGAGGGGGGAGCGGGAGAGGGAGAAGCAGACTCCCTGCTGAGCAGGGAGCCCGATGCGGGACTCGATCCCGGGACTCCAGGATCATGACCTGAGCCGAAGGCAGTTGCTCAACCAACTGAGCCACCCAGGCGCCCTAAAGAGGATTATTCTTAAGCCTTAGATCTTGTGGAGTTTGTCTTGTGGTTGGACTTACTTGGGATCACTCTCCCCTTTCTTCTTTGCTATTTCTCCCCTTTGGAGTGGGAATGTGTCCCATCATTGTATCTGGGAAGCACATGATTTGTCTGGTTTCAGAGGTTCCCAGCTGGAGAGGAATCTGCTACCTCAGGTCCGACTTCAAAGTAGGAGCTGGAGTGCTTTAGGACTCTGGGGCTGTTGGGATGCAGTGAGTGCATTTGCATGTAGGAAGGACATGAATTTTATGTCAGGGGCTGAATTCTGTCCTCCCAAAGTTCATGTTGAAACCCTAGCCCCCCCTAGTGTGATGGTATTAAAAGACGGGACCTTTGGGAGGGATGTGGTCATGAGGGTGCAGACACTAATGGGGATTAGTGCCCTTACAGAAGATGCCGCTGGGAGGTCCTGTGCCCGTCTGCCACTCGGAGACATAGCGGGAAGATGGGTGCCCGAAGCAGGAAGCGGCCCTCCCCACAGACTGAATCTTCGGGCTCCTGCAGATGGTGAGGAATACGTGTCTTATTGAAGCCCCCAGTCTATGCTATACTTGTGATGGCAGCCAGAAGAGACCAAGAATGGCAACCTGCAGAGTGGAAAATTCTCCCAAGAAGCAGGAAGAGTCCCTGGGGGCCCTGGAGGCATTTTAAGGTGGGGATTTTAGTGTTGGAAGTCTGTTTGCCTGGCCTTTGGGGCTGAAGGAGCGGGTAAGTGGCAGATTTCCGAGCCGTTACCAATCCTTCCCACCCTGCAGGCCCGCCCCTTTGCTCCTGCTTCCACTGCTCCCTTCCAGCCGTGGACTCCGGCCTCGTCCACATGACTTCTCTGGCCAACGAGACATGAGGAAACACGCTCCAAGCAGGGGCTTGAAACGCCTTCCCCTGCTGTGCAGCAGCATGTGAGTAAGCCCAGGCCAGGCTGATCTCCACGCTGCCCTCTTACAGCCCCTCCTCTGCTCTGTCCCGAGCCTCCCTCTGGCCCTCCCTGTGAGGACACTCGTGGAAGCATTTAGGGCCCACCTGCGAAATCCAGGACAGTCCCCCGTCTCAAGACTCAATTTAGTCATCCACAAAGGTCGCTTTTCCATAGAAGGCAACATTTACAGGGATGAGGACCCGATATTTTGAGGGGCAGTGTTCAGCCCTGCCGGCTCCATAGCAGATGACAGCTGACCGTTGATGCGGGAGTGAGCCTGCGGCCAGTCAGAGAATCTCAGCTGCCCCAGAGGAACTGCTGGCCACGGAATCCTGAACTGATAAGTGATCCTTGTTTTAAACCATTAAGTTTTGGAGAGGTTTGCTATGCAGCAAAAGCTGACTGAGACATGATGATTTGGGTTGACTGACAGCACCTGAAAGCTGCTTCCCACCCCATCCTGTCCCTCTGGATTTGGTTTATTTCTCAACATGCCTCGTGAAAATATTAGTACAGCGATTTCCTTAGTAATTAGAAGGGTCTCTTTCCCACATTTGCCTCTGTTGCTCGTCACTAAAACCATGAACCAAACTTTGCAAAATAAAAGCAGTCTCATACGGGCAAGATAAGAAAGGAGCGAACACCCCCTGAAGTTATTTCTCTAATTTCTGTATTTACCTGTGTGTGTATGGATGTACTTTTTCCTAGCTCATATATTGCACAAATATGACTGTTTTGAGACACCAAATGTACTTTGACAGTAGGCGGCAACCTGGTTTTACAGAAGGTTACTTTCTGGTCTGTTCATATTAATACCAAAGGGTTTAGCCCTCTGCTACAGCTCGTATTCTGTGAGCTCATGGAATTCTCTATGGGAGTAGGTGTTGACTGCACTCTCACATCTGCATATGTATGTGTGAGTGAGTGTGTCTGCCCCTAAGATCTCCACGGATCACCCTGTCGGTGCTCCAGCTCCCGCCTTGTACCCGACACCTCCTGACTCGAACATGGGCCACCTCAACTTGGGTTCCATTCCTTGTCCTTTTGGGCTATGGTTTCCCTCCTTCCATGTAAGTCCCACTTACTTGTGGTGTTTGGGGTCTCTAGTTTGTGACGGTGTTGTGGACAACCTCTTTACTGAAAGCATGTCTTCTCGGCCACCTGTAGGGGCTTGGGTGGGAGGGCAGCTCCATGCTGGCTCAGGAGGGCTTATGCTGAGCAGAGCACCATTCTAGTTGCTAGGATACAAGATGCAGCGCAGACAAGCCATCTTTGGGTAGTTTGCAAGCCCGCGTCCCCCCTAGGGGCACAGCTGGAGGCTCGACGAAGGCAGCTCCTGCTGCCGGGGGGCCTCCAAGGGCTCCATCATTCTGAGGGTCCCGCATGTTCTCTGACATGAGCAGGCTGCTCGTCTGTCGTCCTGCTGGGGCCCCTGCGGAAACCTCTGCCTGAGTCCCGTGCTCCAGTGTCCATTCTGACCCCCTGCCCTGTGAGAGCCTCTGTGTGAGTCCCCCAAACATCCTTTGAAACATGGGCATGGTACTGCATTGTTGGATGAGGTAACTTTTAGGATATGAACAAAATGTAGCTTATGCAGAGTGGGTGTAAGTAATTTTTCTGTTGAAACAGAGGGAGCAGCTGAGGTCACCCTGTTCTTTGAGATTCCGTGGCCTGGGCTCCGTGTGTGCCATGGGCGTGCGTGAGGGCTGTGGTTGGCGGGGGTGTTTATAATGCACACAGCTTGCCTCTGGCTACTGTGTTTCCAGAAGGCTGAACCTCCACTGTACTCTTAGTGCCTTTTTATGTCTTCTCCCCACTCCCACCCCAGGATTGTGTTTATTTCTTAGACAATGCCACTTGTATCTTTGTTTCTCTGATTCCTGCCAAGCCTTGGGAGCCACGCTTTTCATGCCCAGAGCAGATTATTAAGGTGTTCTTTTGTTTTCAACAGATAAGACCATCTATTGCAGACACATTAAGCCACCCCTCCGTGGGAGTCACACATCACATTTTCTTCCTTCCTTGTACACACACACACACACACACACACACACACACACGGTCTCAGACCACATCCATACCCCAGTGGCTAAAGTCAACATTTGAGGTACATCTTCACAAATGTGCGATCATCTGTGTACAAAGTTATTCACTGAGCTATTACTTGGTAATAGCAAAGTATTGGAATACGCTCAATGTCCAACCATCAGAGACTGGTTGAATTAATTCTGGTATATCTCAGGATGGTATATCCCCATCCCCTATGCAGCCGTAAAGAAACAGGAAAGTTTCGGGGTGCCTGGGTGGCTCGGTCGGTTAAGCATCTGCCTTCAGCTCGGGTCATGATCTCAGGGTCCTGGGATCGAGCCCCACGTCGGGCTCTCTGCTCAGTGGGGAGTCTGCTTCTCCCTCTCCCTCTGCCTCTCTTCCCGCTTTGTGCTCTCTCTCAAATAAATAAGTAAAATCTTAAAAAAAAAAAAAAAAAGAAACAGGAAAGTTTCTATGAACTGATATGGCTTGATTCCCAGGGTATATTGTGAAGTGAACATAACAAGGTGAAAAGAGTCTATTAGTAGGCTGCTTTTTGTATAAGAAGGGAAAATATAAATACATGTATATAGGTATTTATTTTTCCAAAAGAAACCATGAAAGGCAAACCAGAAATCAAGGAGAGTGGTTGTCTCCAGGAGACGGTGGGGACAGGGTGCCCTTGGAGCCCTGCCACACAGCAGCCGGGGGCGGGACACGCAGAGGGGAGAAAAACATGGCAACTAAACACCCTTCCGGTTCACAGCAAAGAATATCCATGTGACCCTCATTAATGCATTTGCATCTCTGAAGACATTATTCTAAGCAGGCAAGCAAATCTTACCTGTAAGAATCAGGAAAATTGGAAGAGCTCCTGTAAATGTTGAAGCCTGCCAGTGTTTTCTTCTCCACAGTCCCCCAGAACGCCCGCTGAGTAGCAAGAGTGTCACTTTATGTACAAGCTGAGGGAGGCAGATCGCCAGAATACACAACAGCAACAACAACCGTAAAACTGGACAGGGTTGTCGGACCTCTTTCAGATTTCATTTTCTTCACTAGACTTCCCCTGAATGCAGCAACAGAATTGGAGTCATGGAGCTTAACGGGGAGCAGCAGGGGTGTTGAGCGATTCTCTGAGGGTTCCTGTCGTGTGAAGCCTCTTGGCTGAAAGCACAGAAGCTGTGGCACCAGAAGCGGCCGCGTGCGGGTGAAGGCTGGGAAAGGAGGGGAAACAGCTCTGGGGAGCACTACTTTAGTATTTTGGCTTGTTTTATTTTTTTTAAAGATATTTATTTATTTATTTAAGAGATAGTGAGAGCGAGAGAGATCACAGAGGCAGAGGGAGAAGCAGGCTCCCCACTGAATAGGGAGCCCGACCTGGGACTCGATCCCAGGACCCTCAGATCATGCCCTGAGCCTAAGGCAGATGCTTCACCAACTGAGCCACCCAGGCACTCCAGTGTTGTCTTATTTTGATTAAAGTTTTTTTTTTTTTCCATTACACATTCAAGACATTTCTTGTACAGACCATTTGGGAAAGAGTGATGTGAGAGAAGGAAGAATTCCCCACTCTTGCCCCCTAGAGACAATTGCCTTCCACTTACCCTGTCTCTAGAGGAATGGCCACTTCATTTTTGGAACTCACCTTCTGTAGCCTTTCAGACCTCTGCGTGCGGGGCGGCACCCGCATGGTCTGCCGGGTCCCCTCCCAACGAACCAGATGCTCTGTCAGGCCCTCCTTCCTCCTTCCCTGGTGAGGATATTGTGGTTTCTGCCCAGCCTGCGCACCAGCTCTTGCAGACGAATTCCACACTGGCTGAGGACCCAAGGGCCTCAGGCGTCTCTCCTAAGCTCCAGATGGGGAGATCTGATGGGCCCGGGACTTAGAACCCAAGTCCCTTCCCTGAGCGCTCTGGACTTTCAGGTTTCAAGGCCTAACTCTGCCTCAAATAAGCGTTCCATCTCCCCATGCCTCGGTTTCCTCATGTGTAAGGTTAATCCCGTACCTTCTCCAAAGAGTCATCAGGAGGACTCAGTAAACTACTGAGAATATCTGCAAGTCATCTCCATAGCTCACGAGACAGATACCAGAGTCCCTGCCAAGGCTTCGCGGCCTGACACTGTGACCTTCACCCCATCTGGCCAGGAGCATCTCTTGCTCGCTCCATCCTTCCCTACCTTGTCAGTGATTCTGGAACCCGGAGGGGAGGTGCCACAGCAGGACACCCTGTGGTAACGGAAATGTTTTGTTCCTCCATTGGATGGGGCTGCAGGGAGGTGTGCAGGGCCAGCTTAGAAATGCCGCCTCCATCCCAAGGCCTGGGCAAGAAGCCTTGGTGGCTCTAGGAAGTCAGTGTGGTTGCTGCTGGGTGGCGTGTTGGCTCACAGGATCAGGCGCACTGGCCGTGAGTCCTGAGCTCAGAGGCTGGCCACACACGTAGGGCTGCCCTCGTGTCCTGGTGCCTGGCTGAGCCGACTCTGTCTGCTCTTGTCTGCCCCCAGATGAGGCAGGAGGGGTGACCTTCTTGCACCTCTGGACAAATCCTGACTGCTGAGGCCAACTTGGAGCCCCATCTGTTCCCAGTGATGGCTCAGGTCTGGGGGAAGCCCAGAGGGGAGGCCCACCCTTTCCTGCTATTGTGAGGTGCACCCCGATGGCTATTCTCACCTTGCTAACGGCACAGGCTGAGGTTCAACTCCAAGAAGAGAGGCTGAGGGACCAGCAGGGGACAGACCCTGCAGCCATGCGCTCTCCTCACCGTGGCCTTGAGGCTGACGCTGGTAGTTCAGGAAGCCCTTCCTCTAGCACTCTTCCACGATCTGGCAAGAGCTAGGTTTAGGGAACAGTGGGCAGATCTGTCTTCAAAGGAGATGCAGCAACCCCCTGCATCAACAGGGCCATGGTCTGTGCTCACCTGGACCCACCAAGGCCAGTGGATCCTCAGCTGCCTGTCACAGTCCTCCTGCCCGGGGGCAACTGTCTGGGCAGGGAGACATGTTCCCCCACATCTTGAGCACGGAGTTGTTGAGGATAAGAGCTTCCACCCTGGCAGCATCTCAGGGTAACTCCAAGAGGAGTGTGCACCTATTAGCCTGGCTGTGTGTTTGTTTTAGCAGATCAAGTGGGACTCAGATATTCTCTGTCCATTTCAAAGGGTCATTGTGGAAATCGAGTGACAGGTCAGTGCTTTCTCAGGGGCCAGATGAAGGACACACATGGGCCCACACACTTGGGCTGTGTCTGTGTTAGACAGGGCTGTTCAGACAACCCTCAGCCCCAGGAAACCACTGGTGGGAGAGGTTGTGGGCTTGGGGAGAAGGCGCAATCATGGGTTGGGGGGGTAGGGCAGGTCACAGGCCGATTTGCACAGGGGCCCAGCTGCCTGCACCCTGTCCCTGCTCCGAATAGAAACTGGGATTGCTCAGGGATCCATGGCGTGCCCTTCCCTGCCCAGGACCAGCTCCTGCCATCGTCCCCATTACCTGAAGAGGAGACTCTAAGGAGGTGGCCTGGGACTCAGACCCCTTTCCACGGGGCCCTCTACCCCCACCGCTCAGGGACTGTGGTGAGGCATCCTCGCTCTGTGTTCTTAAACTTGGTTTCTTGGTTGAAGCATCAGGGGAAGACAAGATCTGTGGAGTGGAGTTTACTTGGTGGCCAGGAGCTTCCCAAGCCAGACCTAGCCCCTTGGAAGTCTTCCCCTCCATGCTAAATGTAAACCTACTTCTCCAAATTCCAGGGCTAGAAAAACTCAGAAACCTAAAAAAATTGGACCCCAATCTGTGCACTTGTGTGCATGCACAAAAACAACACTAGTACGTGCATGCTTTCCCACACGGTTGTCATTTTAAAATGAGTTCTTTACTTGGTTGAAATAAGATTCTCACTTCCAGCCCAAGATCCTGGGTTTCCACAAGTCAGTCAGTAAAGCTTTGGGGCCACACAGGTCACCATGGGGGCCCCCAAGAGCCCGAGGGGTTTCCAAGGAGAATAAGGAAAACAAGATGGGGAGGTGGGCAGATGCCCTTCCACAATGAGCCTTACGATTTCCATCTTCCTCGGATGTACTCTGCCTGTGTGTGTGTGTGAGGGGAGAGAGTCCATCTAGAGGGTGGCAAGGTAGCATCCCTTTCACACTTGAGTCCCCTCCCCAGACTGTGTCATGAGCCTCCTGCAAAGTTCCCGTATTTGGAGATTTTCTGCTTATCTTTCCTTTATTGATTTCTAGTTTGATTCTGCTGTGAAGGAGAACACCTTAGTCATAATTTCAATTATGTGTAATTCATGAGGCTTGTTTCATGACTCAGGATGTGGTCTATTTTACTCCATGTCCCCTGAGTACTTGAAAAGAATGTGCATTCCACTGTTGCTGGGTGGAGCGTTCTATTCATGTCAAGTAGCTGCTGCTGGTTGGTGGTGGTGCTGAGTTCTTTCTGAGCCCTGCTCATTTCCTGTTTAGTTAGTTCAGCAGCCCTCCAGAGAGGACTGATGGAGCCTCCATCTGTATTTCTGAATTTGGCTAGCTCTCCTCTTAGCACTACATGGTTTCGCTTCATGTGTTTTGTAGCTCTGTTGTTTGGTGCCTGAATGGTTAAGATTACTATGTCTTCTTGGTGGGTTGACCCTTTTGTCATGATATAATCTCTCTCTCTTTTTCTTATAATTTTCTTTGCTGTTAATCTACTTTATCTGATATTAATCCATTCTTGTTTTCTTATGTTGATATTTTCATGATGTATTTTTCCATCCTTTTACTTTCACACTGCCTATATTGTTATATTTGAAGTGAGTTTCTTGTAGACAGCATACAGTTGAATCATGTTTTCTTAACCAGTCTACTAATCTTTGTCTTTTAATTGGTTTATTCAGACCATTTACATTTCATGTAGTTATTTCTATATTAGTGCTGTCTGCTATTTCATTTTTTGTTTTGTTTCTCCTGTTTTTCATGCCTTCATGTGGATTACCTGAACAATTTTTTAAATTCCAATTTGATTTACCTATAGTGTTTTTGAGTGTTTCTCTTCATATAAACTTGACTTGACCAAGGGGTGCCCAGATATTTGGTTAAACATTATTCTAGGTGTGGTTATTCTAAACGTTATCTATGAGGGTGGTTCTGGATGATATTAACATTTGATTTGGTAGAGTAAAGCAAATTGCCCTCCCCAATATGAGTAAACCTCATCCAATCCACTGAAAACCATAATAGAACAAAAGGCTGAGAAAGGGTGAATTTGTTTCTCTGCCTGCCTATGAGGTAGGGCATTTGTCCTGCAGACTCAAATTCAGAATCAACTACAGCACTGGATCTTCTGGGTTTCCAGTTTCTCTCTCAATGTCTTGTATATAAGATTTATATTTATGTATCTTCTGTTTATCAGTGTCCATATTTTACAGGCTAGTAAATTGTGGAAAACTTACATTTTTGTATGTTCCTTTACACTCCCTTATTTATGATATAATTATCTTGACTAATTCCTCCACATTAATTTAGGTAGAAACACTTCAGATAGTGTTATACTTTTGCTTCACCTGTCAGACCTAATTTAGATGATTCATGATGAAAATGTCTATTTAACTTCCCATATTTTTGATCATTCTTTCTTCCTTTCTGGTGTTGTAGTTTCCTTTGCTATTGTCTCCTTTCTCTTCAGAGCGTGTCTTTCAGCCTGTTTTATAAAGGGTCGTTCTGTTTGTGACAAATTCTCTTAATTTTCCTTCATTTGAAAATGTCTTGACTTTATTTCTGAAGGATATTTTTTGCTGGACATAGGAATTTAGATTGGCCTTTCTTTTCTTTCAGCCATTGAAAAGGAAGTGCTCACTTCTTCTTTAATTTTTTTTAAAGATTTATTTATTTATTTATTTGAGAGAAAGAGAGAGAGTCAAAGAACGAGAGAGCAAATGCAGGGGGAGGGGCAGAGGGAGAAGCAGACTCCCCACTGGGCAGGGATCTTGCCATGGGGCCCAATCCCAGTAACCTGGGATCATGACCTGAGCTAAAGGCAGACACTTAACAACTGAGCCACCCAGGCACCCCAAGTGCTCATTTCTTACCTCCATGATTTCTGGTGAGAAGTCACTGTTATTTAGTGACCTGCAGGTAGATGCCATCTTTCAGCTGATGCTTCAAGATTATTATTATTTTTTTTAGTTTTCAGAAATTTGGCCATAATGTGTCTTGGTGTGGATTTCTTTGAGTTTATCACTTTTGGATTTTCTCAGCCTTGAATCTATAGGTTTGTGTCTTTTGCCAGATTTGGGAAGTTTTCAGCCATTCTTCTTTTTTTAAAAAAATTTTATTCTTTTATTTTAATGTATTTCTGTGTTGAAACTTCTTTTTTTTATTATTATTATGTTATGTTAATCACCATACATCACATCATTAGTTTTTGATGTAGTGTTCCATGATTCATTGTTTGTGTATAACACCCAGTGCTCCAAGCAGAACGTGCCCTCTTTAATACCCATCACCAGGCTAACCCATCCTCCCACCCCCCTCCCCTCTAGAACCCTCAGTTTGTTTTTCAGAGCCCATCGTCTCTCATGGTTCATCTCCCGCTCCGATTCCCCCCCTTCATTCTTCCCCTCCTGCAATCTTCTTCTTCTTTTTTTTTTTTTT
>NC_138369.1:192502508-192520351 GCF_054177405.1 Leptonychotes weddellii
AACTTGGTTAGATTTTAGTTCTTTTATTTCTCCAGAAAGAGTTTCTCTAGTAACTTCCATGCTTTTTTCAAGCCCAGCTAGTATCTTTTTTTTTTTTTAAAGATTTTTATTTATTTATTTGAGAGAGAGAATGAGATAGAGAGAGCATGAGAGAGGGGAGGGTCAGAGGGAGAAGCAGACTCCCTGCTGAGCATGGAGCCCGATGCGGGACTCGATCCCGGGACTCCAGGATCATGACCTGAGCCGAAGGCAGTCGCTTAACCAACTGAGCCACCCAGGCGCCCTCAGCTAGTATCTTTAAAATCATCATTCTGAACTCTCTAGTTCCAACATCTTACTACTGTCCGTATTGATTAGGTCCCTGGCAGTTGGTACTGCCTCTTGTTCTTTTTGTTGAGGTGATTTTTTCCATCTTGTCATTTTGTCCAGAGGAGAATAGATGAATGAGAGAACAAAATGCTAACGGGGTAACAACGTCCCCAGAAAATATACACTAAACTAATCAGAAAAGACCTGAAACCAGGGGAAAAGAAAGGGAAAGAAAGAAAAAAGAAAAAGGAAAAAAAGAAAAAGATAAAAACAAACAAAAACAAAAAAACCCGATATGATCAAATATGATCAGGCTGGTGCATAGATCAGTTCCACACACTAGATTTTGGGTGTATTTTGGTCTGTTAGAAGAAAGTGCCTCCCAAAATTTTAAAGAAAGAAAAACTTATATATGTACAAAAATAAGGGTTAATATGATGAAGGAATGGAATATGACTGTAAAGATGAAAATTATAAAAGATTTTATAAAAGGAATTGATAAGAAGTTGGTTGAAAAAAGAAAGAAGAGGATTAAAAAAAAAAGGGAGAGAATGTGATCAGGCAGGAGACTAGAACAAAGCTATACACTAGAGATTTTGGGTATATTTTGATCTGTTAGAACAAACTGTATCTCAAAATCTTAAAGAGAGAACAACTTTATATATATATATATATACCAAAAATGGGTAACTACTATGAAGGGATAGAATATGACTCTAAAAATGAAAAATAAAAAATATTTTTTAAAAAAGGGATTGATAAGATGTTGGTTGAAAAGGGGAAAAAGAAAAATTTAAAAAAAAAGTTAAAAAAATTAACTTTGAAAGACTAAAGAATCATGGTAAAAAAGCCATGAATTCTATGTGCAGTATTCCCCTAGCACTGGAGTTCTGCCGTTCTCATTGATCGGTAAACTTGGTCTTGGCTGGCTGTTCTTGCTGATCTTCTGGGAGAGGGGCCTGTTGCCGTGGTTCCCAAATGTCTTTGCTGGAGGCAGAATTGCCCCGCCCTTGGCGGTCCAGGCTAAGTAATCTGCTCGGGTTTGCTCTCGGGAACTTTTGTTTCCTTCAAGCTTTCCGTGCAGCTTTGGAGGACGAGAGTGAAAATGGCGGCCTCCCCATCTCCGCCCCAGAGGAGCCGAGAACTCAGGGCCCCACTCCTCAGTGAGCCCCCAGAGAAAAGCAGTCAATCACTCCTGTCTCCCTGGTCTCTGGCCACACTCCATGCTCACCTGGCCTGTGACTGAGCATTTCTATCTCTGGCACCCAACCCCATGTGGAGTCTCCAAACCCAGCAGATCCCTGTGGTGTGCTCCTGTGCCACTTCTCCCGGGGGAGGAAGGTGAGTCTCCCCTGATCTGCTGCTTGTTGGTTCCCTGCTGGAGGAGCAGGGGCCCAACTGTGCTGTGTATCACAGTTTATGGCAACCCCGAGCTGAGAGCCCACTCCTGGGCTCTGTCTCTGCAGCCGGCTTCCCTGCTCCGATACCTGGGAGCTCTGCCGCACTCAGGCACCCCTGGTCTTCCTGTGACCCCGAGGGTCCTGAGACCACACTATCCCAATGAGGGTTCCACCCCCCACTTAGCCACTGGAGCGACGTCCCTCAGCGGAGCAGACTTCTAGAAGTTCCGATTTTGTGCTCTGCTGCTCTATCACTTGCCGGTAGCGGCTGACGGAGGCCCCTCCCCCGCCGTCTATCCTCCCGAATATCGCCTCGGATTCACTTCTCCGCACGTCCTACCTTCCAGAAAGTGGTCGCTTTTCTGTTCAGAGAGTTGTTGCTATTCTTTTCTTCGATCTCCTGTTGAGTTCATAGGTGTTCAGAATGGTTTGATCCCTATGCAGCTGAATTCCTGGGACCAGATGAAATCCAGGTCTCCTACTCCTCCTCCATCTTGCTCCGCCCCCTCCTTTTTTTTTTTTAAATTATTATGTTATGTTAGTCACCATACGGTACATCATTAGTTTTTGATGTAGTGTTCCATGATTCATTGTTTGCATACTAACACCCAGTGCTTATTACAACAGGTGCCCTCCGGTGATGGGTATTCAGCCATTATTTCTTTGAGTACTTTTTCAGCCCTGCTCCCCTCCTCCTTTCTTGAACTCTGATGATACACATGCGAGAGCTTTTATTATAGTTCCCTAAGTCCCCAAGATTCTGCTTCCCCCCTTCCCAATCTATTTTCTCTCTGATGTTTAGATTGGGTAATTTCTCTTGTTCTATCTTCCAGTTCATTGATACTGTTTTCAACTCCCTTGTTGTTGAGTCCATCCAGGGAATTTATTTCAGTTATTATATTTTTCCGTCCTAAAATTTACATTTTATTCTTTATATTTTCCATTTCTTTGCTGAGACTTTCTACTTTTTAAAATTTGTTTTATGTTTTTTTTTATGGTGGTTTCTTTAAAATGTTTGCAGGTAATTCTAACATCTCAATCACCTTGTGTTTGCATCTATTGATCATCTTTTTTCATTCATGTTGGGCTATCCCCGGTTCTTGGTATGACAAATGATTTTCAACTGAAACCTGGATATTTGGGGTATCATGTTATGAGACTCTGCATCTTAATTTAGATCTCCTATTTTAGCTGTCTTCTGACACTGCTTTAGTAGGGGAAGTGGGAGCACTGCCTCATTACAGCCAGGTGGGCATAGAGGTCCAGGTTCCACACTTGGCCACCATTGACACTGAGGAAGGGGCTCTTGTTATTTCTGGGCAGGGATGAGGGTTCTGGCTTACCATAATGTTCCTACCGATACCTCTGGCTGAGTGGGGTTGGAGTGGCTTGTCACTGCTACCTAGCTTGCCTCCACTGACACTTCTGGCTCTGGGGTCTTGTTAGTCCCACTAGGGCACAAGGCTTGGCTCCTGACTTGACATTCTCTGACTGCACCCTGGTGGAGGGTTTGTAGTGCCTGGAAAAGGTGGAAGTCTAGTTCTTTGCTCACATGAGTGGGTATGGGTCACAGTATTTTCTGTGGTGTTTGGTTGAAATACAGCAATCATGTCTAAAAGTTTTCTGTCTTGATAGGTGGTCCCCCTTCTGGTTATTTGATTAGAGAGATCCAGTTTTTGTTGGAGCCTTCTTAGTCTGTTCTCACTGGTGTTTCCAGCTGGCTTCCTCAGCTCCAAGTCTGGGATACATTAAACAAACAAACAAACAAACAAACAAACAACAAAACCCAACCCAACCAAAACCAAACAAAATAGGGAACTCAGTGTGGTGTTATTCCTTGGGTTCTAATGTTTCTAGTTGTTCTGTCTTATTCTCTCCAGTCTTTTTTTTAATGTGAAGCTTATACATAATGTCTAGGGTTTTCAGTTGCACTTAGTAAAAGGATAGGGGAAAAAGTCTCCGTTTTCCTGGAAGTAGAATTCTGTAGTACTTTTTTTTTTAATGGAAAAGCAATATAATTTGCCATGAATAGATAAGCAACCCCCCACCCAATAATGTGGAAATGAAACAATGCAGTTCCATCCAGGTATGATGATTGGGAAAGTACCCAGCTGAGCGCTGGTTTCTGCTTAAAAAAAATTGAAGTTTACGGTGTTACAGACTTCAAAGTGCCATACTGGGGGATTATCCTTGATATTAACAAGATTCCCTACATCATGTCCTGAGGATCCCACACTGTGGGAAGTGCCAGTATATGTAACTGGTCCCTCTTACATTAGAAGCATAGGGTGAGTTTTAAAAAATATTTTTAACATTATGGAGCATAGTACATACAAATGAATAGTAAAAGGACCCCGATGGGCCCACCACAGGTGATAAAAACAGAACATTACCAATATCGGGAATACTCTGCTCACCCCTCCCAGTCACATTGTGCTTTTTGCCACCCCCTGCCTCCACAATTTTGACATTTAGGATTTACATTTCTTTAATACCTGTGTGTGTGTTTTATTTTTTTTATTTAATTTAATTTAATTATGTTATGTTAGTCACCATACAATACATCATTTGTTTTTGATGTAGTGATCCATGATTCATTGTTTTCATATAATGCCCAGTGCTCCATGCAGTACGTGCCCTCCTTAATACCCATCACTGGGCTAAAGATTTTATTTATTTACTTATTTGAGAGAAAGAGAGTTTGTGTGTACTTTTAGTCATAGTGTGTGCATTTTTCTGTGATTTTCATGTTTTATCCAACAGTATGTTTCTGAGACTCATCCATGTTAACGCATGCAGCAGTGATTCATTAGTTTCCATTGGTGAATGCAGTACCCATCATATGGCTATGACAGAATTCACTTGCCTTGTTGGTGATCATTTGGTTTGTTTCCAGGCTTTAGCAACCACAATGTCTGTAGATATGGTGTACCTGTGCAATCTTTTATCTTCTTGTGTGTATCTAGGAAGAGTAGTGTTGAGTCAAAGGGTGTACACTTGTTTAACTTCACATGATAATGCCAAATTATTTTCAAAATTTGTAACAATTTAAGCTCTCACCAGTAGAGTGTAAGATATTCCACATCTTTGGGTTCATCTTTTTTGTAGCTCTCTGGGCTTCCTGGATCCAAGTAGGGGAATTATTGGATCATATATCTATATCTATCTTTAATTTTTTGAGGAACCTCCATACTGTTTTCCATAGTGGTTGCTCCAGTTTGCATTCCCGCATGCTGTCGAAAGGCATAACCAGAAAACCCAACTCTGTTTCCCTGTGAGGGTTTCCTGTTCTCTACATTCTTGCCAACATTGTTATTTTTTGTCTTTTTTTTTTTTTTTTAAAGATTTTATTTATTTATTTGACAGAGAGAGACATAGCGAGAGAGGGAACACAAGCAGGGGGAGTGGGAGAGAGAGAAGCAGGCTTGCCGCCGAGCAGGGAGCCCGATGTGGGGCTCGATCCCAGAACCCTGGGATCATGACCTGAGCCGAAGGCAGACGCTTAACGACTGAGCCACCCAGGCGCCCCTATTTTTTGTCTTTTTGATTCTAGCCATTCTGACTGTGTGAGATGATATGTCATTGTGTGAGACTTTGATCTGCATTTCCTCAATGATGAGTGACGTTGAGCATCTTTTCGTGTGTCTGTTGGCCATCTGTATGTCTCCTTTGGAAAAATGTCTCTTCATGTCTTCTGCCATTTCTAAACTTATTTTTTGGGTGGTGAATTGTATGGAGTTCTTTCTATATTTTGGATATTAACCTTTTACTGGCTATATAATTTGCAAATATCTTCTCCCATTCAGTAGGTTGCCTTTTTGTTTTGTTGATGGTTCCTTTCGCTGTGCAAAAGCTTTTTATTTTGGTGTAGTCCTAATAATTTATTTGTCCTTCCATTTCATGTATGGGATATTTCATGCATAAAGGTGCTAATTTTTAATGTATTTAAAAAGGATTTCCAATTTTTCCCCCTCCCTTTTTTGCTTTTGCTCTTTATATCTTGTTTAAGAAATTCTTCCCTATCTGAGGTCATAAAGATTTTCTCTTACATTTTTTCTAAAACTCTGAAACTTTTGCCTTTCCTAATTATCTGCTCCATTTAGACTTTATGTATGAGAAGACCGAGACCCCATTTTATTTTTCTTCCATATGGCTAACCCATTGTTTCAGCTCCATTGCTAAATGAACTTTCTCCCACAGCTTTTTTTTTTTTCCTGCAAAAAGCTTTATTGTTTTGTTTCCATTTAGTCCATGGCTTGGGAGAGGGTGCCAGGGTGTTTAAAAAAACACCTAGTAGTTGAGGGAGAGGCTCAAGCAGAAGCCCTGGCACCAAGAGGATGTCAGTGTGTCCTCTCAAAGGATGCAGGGCTCCAGAGGCTGCTAGTCATGCTTGAGGGTGAGCCTTTCAAAGAGATCTTCACCCAGCCCAGCTGGGGGGCCAGCCAGCCTGCAGAGGTTACTCTGATGGTCTCCATCTTCCTCATCCAGGAAGTGTCTCTTCAGGAAGTCACAGAAATAGGGGTCTGCACTGGCAGAACCCAGGGCATGTAGACCCAAAAAGACCTGGTTCCTGTTCTTCTCCAGAAGCAGGGTGGCTTCCATGGTGTCTTGGGCTTTACCCCACTCATCTTGAGACTCCTTCTGCATGTCCTGGAAGAGGGTGTGGCTGCTGTGCTGGTTTTGCATCTTCTGGAGATGCTCAGTGCCCTTGTGCTTCTCCTCAGCCAACTTGCAGCCCTCCAGAACCATGTCCTCATGGTGGAAATTGAAGCCCAGAGAGAGATAGGTGCTGGAGGCCTGCAGATGCATGTTGGCCAGGTGGTTGACGGTGGCCTCCACCTGGCTGGAATAATTCTAATGAGTCTGGGAGCTCATTGTTGATTGGTAATAAGAAGCTAGCTCAAAATATGGTTTTGGCTGGCCCTGGAGGCAGAGGGTGCCAGGGAAGATGGCTCCGAAGGTTGCAACTGGAGAAAATGTTGGAGGGTGGTTGGAGGCTGGTAGAAGGGGAGTCCCTGGGTCTGTTCCATCTAAGTACTGTTGAAGCAAGAGATAGATCTGTGGGACTGCCAGGTATACTGCCTTTCCCCATAGTTCTGATCACCTCCATCATATACCAAGTTCCTATATATGTGTGTTGGCTTCTGGGCTCCTACTCTATTCCTCCACTGTGTGACTATGTACTAACACCATAGTCTCTTCACTGTTGTGCTTTATGAAAGCCTTGATAGGCAATATGGCGAGTATGGCCCTTTGTTCTTCTTTATGACTAGATGTCTTGGTTAATCTTGGCCCTTCATCTGCCTTATACAGTTTTGAATCAACTTTTCAAGTTTCATGAGAAACATGGTAAGTTTGACTGGATTTCACTGAATCCTTAGGTCAATTAGGAAATACTGGTACTTTATGATATTGTGTTTTCCAATCGTAGCTGGGGTGAGAGCTGCCCTGGACTTTCACAGGCCTCCATGTTCAGAGTTGGGTCTGTCTAGACTACAGCTCTTGTGTTACTGTGTGTCCTGTGGCCACCTGTGGGCCTAGCATAGCTGCAGGAAGCAAAGCTCATTAGATGGTAAAGATGGAGAGCCCACCAAGCCTTCGGAAGATTCATGGCTGCCTGTGTCTCCAAGACCTCTCTGCTCATGGTACAGTCACTTCTCTATTGAGGCAACTCTTGGGAATATGAGATGAACCCAGCTCCAGTGCTGGGCTCTGGGTCTCCCAAATCTACCTGGGAAATTCCAGATAACCCCAGGCAACCCCACCCTCCCTGTGTTCTTCTCCCATGATTAGTTCACACACAGGAACATGACCCATCTTGGATCAGTGGAATGTTATTTCTGGAAACTCTGGGGAAATTTTACTTGCTCTTGAGAGAGAGGGACAGGAAGGAAGGATAGTCTCCTATGTGGCACGTTGTGGCTGTGGTTTGGGCTCTGGACCTGCTACCTGTCCAGAGTGAAGCAAACACACTGCACAAGGCAACACCAAGAACCGGAGAGAAACACCAGCAACACTGGATTATCCCAAAGACTCCCTTATGCACTGGGCTTCTAGCTAGGGGAGCAATCCCTAGTCCAGGTGTTTAAATCAGACAGAGTTGGGTTTTCTGTTTATGTCTTCCAACAACATCTCCTCTGATAACCCCTAAAGAGAACTCCAAATTCTCTCTAGGAAACTCCCTACCCCACTCTCAGCCCATGTGCTTGGGGGGGACCTCTGACCCAGCTCCAGGAGTGGTGTCCATGAATTTGGCTGAATGAGGGGCATATTCAATCCATGAAGGTCCTGAAGGGGAGCCTAGTGCAGCCCTCCCAGGCTAACTCATAGAAACCCTGCAGCAGTGGAGGCCCCTCTGGTCGTTTTATGCCTTTGAGTTCTGATGGAAGAAGCTCCCTTGGTTTCTCGAGCTGGTTGGAGCCTGGCACCTTAGAAGGTGGTGTGTGCCACATCCCATAAAAGAGAGAACAAGTACGGCCAGTCCCTCTAGCCACCTGCGACTGCTTGTTTATGACCTCAAAAGCCTGCCCACTCTCTTTCCCCTTTTACTCCAGCCTTCCTAGCCCACCTCCTCATGGCCAGTCCTAGCCCTGGGCAGTCAAGCACTTGGCCTCCCCTCCATCTGCCCTGGCCTCAGGAAGCAGTCCCCTGAATCAGTGACAGCAGCACTCTCATAGCATTGGCACAATCTGAATCATGGTAGTTGTAAAAGAATGTTTGGGGAACTGTCTACAGTGTCCTGAAGCATGTGCGCCAAGTTAAAAGGACAGTCATCGAATTACTTTCAAGTTATACTCAGTAGAAAGGAAGAGTACTGTTTAATCATCTGAGCTCATCAGTCAGGCTGATTTTCACACACACATTTGCTTCAACTCATCCTGCTTGGCCCAGACCACAAATCCAAGAGAACCAGAAAGGCTGCACTCACCACAGAGTCAGACCTGTAACTAAACACACACATATATGTGCACACATTTACTATCTGTTTTAATATGCTGAATAATGATTACATTAGTAAGAGGTTATGGTATTACTGGCCATGTAACACATACTTTCTTTTTTTAATAATGTAATAATATTTTGCTGCAGGTATGGGTTATATTTGATTAAAAATTATTATTTCCAAGATGTTGATGAAACCAAATATAGTCTTTATTATACTGTACACCCAAATTATTAGGAAGGCTGATTTTGTTCCTTTTAATGATTGATGAGTCTGGGACAATTTGACTGCATCAAGGGTACTGATGAGGGGTTTGTGCTTTACCTAATGGGAATCCTGTAACTTCTGGGACAAGAGTGCAATTCACAAGAAACTGAAGGCTTTGGGGCAACATGAGTACATTCTGTGGAGGCAAAGGATAAGTACAGAATTTGGACATCACCTTGGGCAGTCACAAAGCTGGCTGTTTGGCAACATTAGCTAATTAAGCTCCTTCTTGAAAAGAATTTGGTGTTGCATGCTTTTAAAATGAGTTATATGTTTGTGGTTATTTTTCACATGGGTTGCTGTCTCCAAGGACCAGCCCAGCTTCACCACCCATGAAATAGACTTTTGTACACTGGTCCCTGAAAGACATTTTCTGGGGCAAGTTCTGGATGACTCATGTTCACATGGATGTGGTGGATGCCCCTCACCTGTTACCGGGAGATTACTGCTCCCAAGAGTGTTGCGGGAGGGGACAGCTGTTTGTTGGTGTCAATGAAGCCTCCCTCCCAGTGGGTACAGACTGGGACCTGGGTGGTTGGTACACTGAGACGTCCTGAGCCTGGCTTCCCAAGTGGGCTATGGCCTGACTCCTCTGCATTCTCATCTCTCCTGCTGCCACGACCCTGAAGGCTGGCTGCCCAAAGAACCTAGCTTGCATCTGTCTCCGCATCATCCTTATTGCCACTGAGCACAAGCAGAAAAACAGATGCTTTGAGAGTCTCTGCAAAGGCAGGACTGCTTAGGGAAGCTGGCTGGCATGACTGTTGTAGTTTGAAAGTGGCCCAAGGAGACATCATTAATTCTTTCTTTTTTTTTTTAATAAAGTAATAATATTTCTAATTCTTAAAAATGTAAGTGCTCAGGGAGGGTTGAGGGCCCACCAGCCTTTCTTATCTTTGTGGGCTCTGTTCAGTTAGATGCTCACCTAGTGTCTTCCTTGCCCCTGACTTCTCACCCAGACATGGGGGAGGCAGTGGGGGGTGTGGTGGTGGTTAGGGCAGGAGGAGGGACCCCAGGCTCCAGAGAAGGGAAGAAGGAGAGGTGACAGGGAGTGGGAAGGGAAGTCCCCATGCCCAACCTTAGCCCGACTGAAGTTCCTCCAGGAGATCACCCTGTGCCTGGAGATAGGACAGAGCCTCTCCTCCCCACCCTCCTACTGCATGGGTTGCTGTCTCCAAGGACCAGCCCAGCTTCACCACCCATGAAATAGACTTTTGTACACTGGTCCCTGGAAGACATTTTCTGGGGCAAGTTCCGGACGACTCATGTTCACATGGATGTGGTGGATGCCCCTCACCTGTTACCCGGAGATTACTGCTCCCAAGAGTGTTGCGGGAGGGGACAGCTGTTTGTTGGTGTCAATGAAGCCTCCCTCCCAGTGTTACATTCCTGATTACCCTCCATTTTGATTCTGGCCTTGGCCATGTGACTTGGCTTGATCACCTGCCCTGGCAGAGGCTTGATAAGCACTTGGACACGGGGGCTTGACTTCTTGGAGCATGCTGCAGCCAGGAAATCCTGGTGTCTTGGGAAGGGAGGGAACCAAGGAGCCTGGCTGACACCCAGCAAGCTGCCAGACATGTGAGTGAGCCCCTGCTGAGCTGCCAGATGACCACAGCCACATGAACGATGCAGGCGAGACCCACAGCAGAACCATCCAGTGGAGCCCACCATATTGCAGAATAATAAGCAAAGAGATGATTGTTGTTTTAATAGCCTATGTTTTGTGGTAATTTGCTACTCCACATATGAATGAAACACCAGACATATTCTTGTGAGCTGTGCATTGACTGCCAGTGTTTCATTATAGTCCATGGTAGTAAATAAACAACACAGAGAAATGGAATGTACAGATTGTTACACATGTAATGAGTCTGCATTTCACATGGAACATTTTTTTTTTTTAAAGATTTTATTTATTTATTTGAGAAAGAGAGAGAGTGAGCACGAGACGGGGGAGCGGGAGAGGGAGAAGCAGACTCCCCGCCGAGCAGGGAGCCCGATGCGGGACTCGATCCCGGGACTCCAGGATCATGACCTGAGCCGAAGGCAGTCGCTCAACCAACTGAGCCACCCAGGCGCCCCCACACGGAACATTTTAAGTAGTTTTAAAAAACTTGTGACCCAGTTGAAAATACCATGGAAGGACAACTCTTCACATCAAGGCAGGCCTCAGAGTGTCCAAGAACATGCACTGTTTTGTGATTAAACTGTTTACTTTGGACAGAAAAACATAAAAAGTACTCCAAATAGACCATGGTTTGTTAAGACATACTGCCATGTACAGATTCTAAATGAGGTTAGAGAATTTCCCCTTTCCCCATGATGAGAGGCTGTAATTTTTGGTTTGAGAGAGCAGGTGGAAGGGTTTATGAGTACTGGTGAACACTTCTGTGTGTGTTTTCTCCCATTTGTCAGGCTGCAGGGTCTTAGTTGATGCTTCAGTGTTTTAGGTCCAAGGGTCCAAAATGGCAGACATTCCATACATGAAACAACATCAACCATCACCCGATCTGATGCTGTGGAAAATGAACATGGTGGCTTATCCTGTGCAGGTCACACGGTTTCTGGTAACTGCTGGTGGACCTGGTGGCATCAGAGGGGTCCTTCTGTTGGGTTCTGACTGGGCTGGTTCCCGGGCCTCTGTGTTCCTGTGCTGTGGTTTCTTCACCTGTGCTTTCACTCATGCATACATACAATGGACATTCATTAAGCACCTACTATGTGCCTGGTTCTGGGTGACACTGGTGAGCAGGTCCAATGGTGGTCATACTTGATGACATCTGGCCCATTTAGCTCCCGAACAACGAGTCCTGTGGTGGAAGCCACAGAAGTCAGTGGAAGTGCTACTGTAACCCTCAACCATTCTGAGTCCTTTATGGAAGGAGAAGCAGTGGCCGCCAACCTTTTTCCTTTTGCTCTGTTGGGAGACTGAGATGCATGCACCCTGTGCTTCAAAGGTGTACCACTGTCTAGATCTTCCATCTGCCATGTTCCCATGCCATCCTCTAGGGCAGAACACCATTCCTCCTGCACATGGGCTCCACAGAGGACCCACTTCTCCTGTGTCCAAGATACTGGGTGAAGGCCAAGCCCTCTCCAGGGGTCTAGGCCAAAGGGCACATATCCCTTCCCCATGTGTGGCTGTCAGCATGTTACCGTGCTGTAAGAACCATGTGTCTGGATGGCCCTGATTGCAAACAGGTTGTCTGATGCTGGCTTCAGCTCTGAGCTTGGAAGTGTCATTATGAAGGCAAATGTTGGAACATGTCCATAGTGTCCCTTTCCTATTAACATTTTTGTGATTCAAAAGTTACTTTTTAAACAAAGATGAGAATTCCATATGTGTCTTGAGTATAAAGTACACAGAATGAAATGAAGTAAAACACACACACACACACATCTTTGGGATCCAGAGAATAAGATTTCAGATAAGTGTGTATTTATACACACAGAAAAAAGTTAAATATTCACCCAGCAATATGAAAAATTTAAGATACTTCAATTTCAGGGAAAATGTCAGTAGTTAAGACTCCAGAACATGTCCACAGACGGGCAAAAAGCACAATACGGTCTTTCTAAGTCAGAATTTGGAGGAAAATGTGCTTCCTTTTGGGCCTGGAATCCCAAGTGCTATGGTGCTGTGCACTTTGTTTTGGTCACACTGCTGATGGGAAAATGGGAAACATTTAGAGCAGTTAGAACAAAATTACAGAAGACAAGGGTTAACCCAAGGACTCTAAAATCATACTTGTTTATAAAAGATGTAAGTTTGAGGCTTTAATTAGGAATTACTTTGGTTTCAGATAGAAGTCTAACAAATTCGGTCTTCTGATTTTCTAACTTACAACAGGTGGAAAATAAAAAATTGGAAAGGGGGTATGAGCTGAGGGACCCCAAGGATGCCAGAAATGAGAGGTGGCAGTGTGACATGAGAAGGGGGCAGAAAATCCAGAGAAGTGAAGGGGAGCTCCCAGTGAAGCTATATCGGGCTGCCTGGGGTTCAGGGAAACCACATTCCAGCTGCGCCCTGAGGGCAGCCCTATGTCACCGGAAAGGCACATCTGCTCCTCTGTGTGAAATGGGAGGGGTCACAACGCTGCTGGTGTGACTTCTATGCGAAGCTGCATTTGAGGGTGTGCATTACGATTATTTGCAGGATCTGTATGTGTGTCCTCATTCCCTGCCAGCACCAGGCAGTGAGCAATGTTTCAGCACTAACCTGCTTATTGGTGTTGGAAATGGTACCGGGGGGAGCACAGAAGAAGAGGGTGTCAAATTCAAAATACAACCAATCCAACTCTGGGTGTCCAAAGCTGGGCTAAATTACATTAAAAGTAGGTGTCCAGGTGGCTTAGTGATGCCCAGAAGACTGCAGCTGGAGGGCCCACCAGGTCATAACCACACTATTCCCAGGGGTAAAGCCGCTCCTGCCACCATTACTAGCCTCAGTAGACCAACACTGACAGTGACCTGCTACATTTGAAGAATCCCTCCACATATCCCTGCACTGTAGCTTCACAATAATGCTGTGCTTAGGACCAGCTGGGCTGGTGGGATACCCCTCCTATACTGGCCAGCTGGGCAGATGCCCCCTCACATCCAGATTTGCTAGGAGCTCTGCACTTGACCAGTGAGATAGAGTGCCCCTCCCTGCTACCCACAAATCCCCATGGTCCTGCTTGCTAACACTTACCTGGAGCTGGACATCACGGCTGCCCTGCATAGATGCAGGTGGCCAGGCAGAGTCAGGAGGGCAGGGAGGCAGGGTCAGGCTAGACTGCACCTGGGGTCTGCCCACAGCCCCTGGGGCTGCAATGACCAGTTTGTCCTTGCTGTGCCTTGTGGCTTCAGCTGGGCTCTTGCCTTGGCTGCTGCCTATGCCTAGGGAGCTATTCTTGGAGGACAGGAAGGGGCTTGGCTTCAGGGCCTGGGGGATGGCATCTCTTGGGCAGCCACCCAAGGGCTGGGCACTTGGCAACCCTTCTCTCACTGGCCCGCAAGCTTCCTGGGTCTGCAGCCCCATTTGTACCCACTGCTGTTGCTTGGCAGCTGGGCAGGGGTCCATGCTGTAAGAGTCCTGCATAGCCAAGGGTATATGCAGGAGCTCCTGGGAAGGGCAGGCAGAGCTCCCCGAGAGCTTGCTCACCACCAGGGTGTGGGGTGGGTGCTCTTGACTCCCAGCTGTATCCTTTGGGTTACCCGCTTCTCCCTGCACAGATGGGGGCAAACCCCAGCACAAGTTAGGAGGAATGTCACTGGCTGGCCCTGCCCATGGAGGGCACAGGTTGGCCATGGTCGACCACAGGTGGTGGAAGGGGTCAGGCTGGGCCTGCCTTGCTACCTGCCCTGCCTCCACCTCCACAGGGACTAGTGCTGGCTGGCCCTGGATCGGGGAATCCCAAATGCCACAGGAGGTGGGATCTGAGGTGATCAAGGGCTCTTGACACTGACCACTGTGTGAGGCTGTCCAGGGCATGGGTTCTTTGCAAAAATCCAGAACACCAGCACCTGGCTGAGCCAGGTGTCTAGGGATATTTTCTCCTAAAGGGAGTGAAGATGTGTGGTTTGGCTGAAACACCTGGGCAGGTTGGCTGGGGCTGGAGGCCTCAGGGAGGGGGCTGAGGTCAAATATTGTTGGTTTCTGGCATATCCTGAAATTCAAAGGCATATCCTGGCTGTGCTGAAGCTGCCACTGTGGAGAACTCTGGAGTGTAGGGCCAGAGATGAGAAAATGCTGGGTGTGTGTGTGAAGGTAGCTAGGCACTGTGCCCATGTGCTGAGGTGGAGCCACTTCCATGGTAAGCTGGCCCGAGCCCAGCGAAGGCTGTGGCTTCAGGGTCTGTGGAGCAGTTGTGCTGGATGGTGGGGGCAATGCCACATTCCCACTGTCATGAAAAAGCACTTTCTTTCCCCTGTGGGAGCCCCCTCCCTGGCTGGGTGGTAGTGGGTGGCAATTCTGAGACCCTGCAGGGCCTGAGTCAGCCCTGAGAAGGCTCTCTTCCCACACACACTGGCTGAGGTCAGTGACCCCCAGGTGCTGGAGAGTGCAGCAGACATCAGACTGTTCTTCTGTGTCCTTCTCCAGCAGGGTCTCAGTGAGAGCCAGGAGGGAGTTGTCTTCCTCCTCCTCTTTCTCTTCCTTGTGCTCATGACTGTCATTGGACCTCCACCTCTCCAAGGGTGAGCCATGTGGGGTTGGGGCAATGCAGGACAAGTATATGGATTCATCTTGCTGCATCATGGCTCCCAGAAGAGAGCCTGGGTGCACAGGACCCTGACCAGTGGGGGTGCCCTTCCTTGCCCTGATCCTCTTCCTGGCTGGGAGGGCATCCACAGGGCTCAGGGGGCTGCTGTCATACAGGATGGCTTCCCCTGTGGTGAAGATGAATGGCAGCTGCAGGGCTCTCTTGCGCAGGTGCTCCTCCCCCTCTGCATTCCTGTGGTTAAGGAAACACAAGACCACATCTGAGAATGGGTATATGAGTGAGAAAGGGAGTCTCCTGGTCAGGGGATAGTAATGGCCAAGTAACTGAACAAGTGAGCAAGGCGCTGGACATCAGCTGTTCTGGTTTTTCCATCCAAGGGAGAAGACATAATATTGAACTTGCTTCTCTTTTGCATTCTTTGGAGTAAAAAATCTTGGCCAATACTTTCTGTCTTGAATTCTGAAGAAGTCTCAGAGGAAACTGCTTATTTGTGGGATGAGTATTCCAAAAACACATGTAGAAATTCCCTAAACTTTAAGTTTATGTCGAAAAGAATAAATCATTATGCAAATATGATACATGCAACTGTTTTTCACTGGGAAAAATAATTTTCCCGTCCTTCCTCCTCTCCCTTCTTCCCTTCCAAAAGACACATGGTATATGGCTGCTATAGGCCGCCCCAACAGCCATGTAACACCATGCTCAGCAAGGTGAAAAACCTTCACTTGCTGGCCTGACTCCACTTGGAATCTCACATTTGGTTTTTAGCTCCACAAAGGAAAACTGAAGTAACATGGAGTGTCTTTGACAGAAGATGACCAGGATGCTGTGGGCATAGGAAACCCCATCACTGGAGGGACCTTTAGAGAAGCTGGTATCTCACCTTAAGATCTCTGGTCATAGCCTTTGTCCTTAAGTCTACTTTGTATGATATGAATACAACCACTCTGGCTTTCTTGTACGTACTGTTTGTACCACATATCTTTTATTTTATGTCTTATTCCTTTCAACTTATTTGTGTCACTATTTAAAAATATATCTCTTGTGCTTGCTTCAACAGCACATATACAAAAATATATACTAAAAAAATATATAAGGCATATGGTTGAGTGCTTTTTTAAAAATCCATTTCGACAATCTGTGTGTTTTAATTGGAGTGTTTTTATTTTATTTTATTTTATTTTATTTTATTTATTTGACACAGAGAGAGATAGAGCAGGAACACAAGCAGGGGGAGTGGGAGAGGGAGAAGCAGGCTTCCCGCCGAGCAGGGAGCCCGATGTGGGACTCGATCCCAGGACCCTGGGATCATGACCTGAGCTGAAGGCAGACGCTTAACGACTGAGCCACCCAGGCGCCCTAATTGGAGTGTTTTATCCATTAACATTTAGTGGCATTATTGCTATGTCTGGATTTGGGTCTTTTATATTATATTTGTTTGTCCCCCCTTCTTCCCCTCTATTCACCCCTTTCCTGCCTAAATACATTAATTTTTTAAGAAATTCATTTTCATTTATATACTGGATTTTTGGTTCTATCTTTTGCATTATATTTTTAATGGTTGCTTTAGAAATTATGAAATATACCCTCAAGATTTCAATGCCTACCTAGAATTAGTACTGTGCCACTTTACATAAAACATATGCATCTTGCAATGGTCCATGTACTCCTAACACCCATCCTTTATCCTAGAGGTGTCATATATATTACATCTATATATGTTATAAATCCCATACTGTATTTTTGGCTTTAAGCAGTCACATGTATTTTTCAAAAAGGAAAAATAATATTTTATATTTATCCACATGTTTGCCATTCCTCATCCTGCCCACTCCTTTTTCAAGGTTCAAGGTCTTAGTGGATATCATTTCCCTTCCACCTGACATATTTCTTTTAGCATTTCTTATAGTGCAGATCTACTGGCAATAAGTTGTTGGATTTTTTTTTCTTTAATGAAAATGTCTTCGTTTGCTATTATTTTTGAGGGCTATGTTCACTGTTCACAGAATTCAGAGTTGACAATTTTTTAAAAGCACTTCAAAAGTATTGTTCCAATGTTTTCTGATCACCATTTTTTCTGTTGAGAAGTCCACAATAATCTAATTGTTTCTTATATGTAATGTGCTTTTTATCTTAGACTGCTTTTAAAGTTTTCTCTTTAGCTTTGGTGTACAACAATCTGACCAGAATATGCCTTGGTGTGGTTTTTTTTGTATTTATCCTGCTTGGAATTCGCTGAGATTCTTGAATCTATAATTATAATTTTTCCCAAACTGGAGACATTTCTGGTCATTATTTCTTCAAACATATATACACATACGCACATAAATATATAGACAGACAGATATAGGTATAGATATACTGCCCACTCTCTCTGTTCTTTTTCTGGGATTCCGTTTACTTATATATATATATATATAAACTATGTATAGGATATAATTTCAAGTATAAAACTTAAATATGAGCCAAAACATACCTGAAGGAAATACATCGATATATTGACAACAATCTTGACTGATCCGCAATCACATTAGCGTGGGACCCTTCCTTGGGCCCTCCCTTCCGGCCCTCCTTTGTGTGGGACCCTCCCTTCGGGCCCACCCTTCCGGCCCTCATTTGCGTGGGACCCTCTCTTCGGGCCCGCCCTTCCGGCCCGCATTTGCGTGGGACCCTCCCTTCGGGCCCGCCCTTCCGGCCCGCATTTGCGTGGGACCC
>NC_138370.1:0-14459 GCF_054177405.1 Leptonychotes weddellii
GGTAGTAAATAAACAATACAAGTTTATTAGCTTATTTTTATAAGGTCAGCATAAAATTGACCTCAGAACTTTACAAGGATATTACACACACAAAAAAGAAAAAATGGAAGAAAGAAGAAAGAAAGGAAGAAAAAGAAAGAAAGAAAGAAAGAAGAAAGAAAGAAAGAAAGGAAGGAAGGAAGAAAGAAAGAAAGAAAAAGAAAACAAGGAAAGGAAGGGAAAATTTTCCCCACAATATCTCCCATGAGCATAGATGCAAATATCCTTAACAAAATATTAAGAAATCAAATCCAGAAATAAAGGTTAATACATGTCAATAAGGAGGCTTTACTCTAACTATGCAAGGTCGGACTAATATTTGAAAAATCAATCACCACATGGTTCTGTTAATTTAATCCATGATACTGACAGAATAAAAGTGAAGAATAATAAGATTATTTCCATAGATTCAAGAAAGGATTTCAACATTCATTTACAGGAAAACAAAGATTCTTAGCAAACTTGGAATAGAAACAAATTCCATATCTTGATGATGATTAAATTTCTAGCAAACATTATATTTGAGAAGGAAGCTAAACAAACTGACCAATGGAATAGTATAGAGTCCAGAAACAGCTCTGACACATGGACAGTCAACCAATTCATGACTATGTTGTCCTGCGGTGCAGGAAGGAGAAGACAGTCAATATATGGTTCCAGGTCAATGGATGTCCTTGTGGGAGAAAAGACATTTAAACCTTATACACAAAAATCAATTTCAACCTGATTATGTTTATAAATGTGAAAAGTACAACAAGATGGATTTAAATATTCTGCATGAATTTTAAAGCTTTCTTTTTCTTTTTAGAGAGAGCGCATGTGTGAGTCAGGGTGGAGAGGGGCAGAGGGAGAGGGAGAGAGAGAATCTCAAGCAGACTCTGGCTGAGCTCAGTCTCATGACCCTGAAATCATAACCTGAAGTGAAATCAAGAGTCAGATGCCAACGGACTGAGCCACCCAGGTGCCCCTCATCATGAATTTTGAGTGGGAAAAGATCTATGAAATAAGACAAAGTTTCAACCATAATAGAAGAATTTGTTTAAATTGAAAAATAGTAAAATTAAGAGCATCTCTTTACCAAAAGGTCCATTAAGAGAGGCAATGCACACAATGTGTGTGTGAGTGTGTGTGTGTGTCTATCTATCTCAAAGAAAGAACTATCCAAAGAATTCCTACAAATCAATAATAAAAAGATAGAAAACCTAAAAGAATAGTCACTTCACCTATCCAAATGGCCAATACATAAAAACGTATTTAACTTCAGGGTATTATGCTAAGTGAAATAAGTCAGACAGAGAAAGACAAATACCATAAGATTTCACTCACATGTGGAATCTAAAATGCAAAACAAATAAAAGCAGGAACAGACCCACAAATATAGAGAACAAACTGTTGCCAGAGGAGAGGGGTAGGAATGGGCAAAATGAGTGAAGGGGAGTGGGAGGTATAGGCTTCCAGTTATGGAATGAGTAAGTTAAGGGAATAAAAGGTACAGCATAAGGGATATAGTCAGGTGTATAATAATAGTGTTGTATAGTGACAGAGGGTAGCTACACTTGTGGTGAGTATAGCATAACATATAGAGTTGTTGAATATGTTGTACACCTGAAACTAAAGTATCATTATGTGTCAAATATACTTCAATTAAAAATTGGAAATAAAAAAATAAATGCAAATAGAAAAGGAAATGTACTTGCTAATCATCAGGGAAAATTATAATGACAAAACAGGGTCATTACACACATTCAAGTATTGTTCCACAAGAATGTTGTATTTTACTCTGAAAGGAGTGCAGCTCCTTAAGGTTTGCATTACCAGAGGTTTGAAAGCACATATGGGAGTGGATGTTAAAGAATATGAAATATAGCACTTGAATGATCTGACTTTAATGGCATTGGTCCTATCATCCAGAGCACAGGTTATGAGGAACTGGCTGTCTTCCACATTGGCTACCTGAAGTTTGAACTCAATGACAGTCTATGGTGAATAAGGTTGAAAAGCTGGAAATTCCCTGGTACCCTGTGGAAAAAGGAATTAGTGGGCTCAGGAAGATGGGAATTTTGGAATCTCTCTAATGCAATATGCTCAGCCACCCTCTAAACATACCATGTGGAAAGCCCGAACATTTTCTTCATGAAGGCAGTAAGAAATGATTTGGTAAGGAGGGCATTAGTATTCTTAAAATGTTCTGTGGTATCTAACTCCCAAGGACCAGTGATGATGGTGGGGAATGCAGCAGTGGAATTGGGCCACCTGATATTGAAAATAATGATAAAATAATAATGTCCTGGAAAATTAGGTGCCATCCTAACAAGGTGGAATTCATTACTACAATTAAGCCACATGAGTTTTGACCTACAGGGATCTGTGGTGATGGATAATTTATCACAGGTTTCTTAAAAATAAAATACTTGGTGACCTACTAAGATGTTAGTTGGAATATATTGGCAGAAAAAAATATGGGTCTAAGGGCAGAAAGATAATTTGAATCAACACAATGAGAGATTCATGACCAGTTCACAGACCCAGATCCTCTCACTTGAGAAGGAGAGCAGCTTGAAGAAAGGACCCTGCAATGCAACAAAATACTATTAAAGATTTTTCCCTCAAGCCTTCCCTAGAGGAACATTTCAGCCGCTTAACAAGTTGGCTACACATGGGAGAAGGAAGTTGCCAGTCCCTGGGGATCTGGTTATTCCCCAACGTTACTTTGATGACTGCCTGGCATCTGAACATGAAAGAAGACTTGGGGCTGAGTTTTAACTGATTCACTTTGATTCTTTACTGTCTTTGTCCTCTAAGAGAGAAAAGTTAAAGGTAGTTTTGCTCCATGACCTACTATGAAATGCACTTGAAACTTTAATAGCTTCAAAGAGCATTGAGAGAAGTTAAATTTCATAGTGCAGAATCAAAGTGAGATCATAAACCCCAGCAACTCCATGCAACATTTTACTGATATCCTGTGGGTCATGCTCTTCTCTTAAGTGAAAATCTTCCTTGCTCTTTCTCTGACTTTAAACATTAAATATTAGTGTTTTTATTCTGAATCCTTGAGAAATTTTCCTCCAGTTATCCAGAGGGAGAGAAATGGCAAATGCAATAGTTCATCAAATTCTCAGTAAGCAAGAACAAGCTACTCAAGAGAGAAACATAGTCTGATCCTCAACATTCCTACTGGTTTCCTCTGGTTTTCCTTTTTCACACCTTTAGAATATGGAAGACATTGGTTGAATAAACCAATTATTCCATGAAATAAATATCAAATTATGTCCTTTTTACTTATAAATTGGGGGAAAATGTAATGAAAACACAAGAGGCCAGAACCATTGAATATTTTTCTGTGATTTATAGTCAATAATTTTATGCTTTCCGGAAAAATTACCACACATTTGAGAAAATAAAACTTCTAATCTTTTTCTCTGAACTACCCTATTTTGTAAGAAGAAAAAATAAACATACAAATAAACCATTAGTGGGAAAGTGAGTCTAGTAGAATATAGCCAGTAGTAAATGCCAAACAATCTGAAATTTATTTTATTTTTTAATTTTTATATTTTTTAAAGATTTTATTTATTTGAGAGACAGAGAGAGAAAGAGAGAGCTCAAGCACGAATGGGGGGCAGAGGGAGAGGGAGAAGCAGACTCCCTGCTGAGCAGGGAGCTGGGATTCTGGGACTGGATCCCAGGACCCTGGGGTCATGACTTGAGCTGAAGGCAGACATTTAATAGACTGAATCACCCAGGTGTCCCAACAATTTGAAATTTAAATCACAAAGAATATGAGTTAATCTAGGAGATACTCTGTGTGGTTGTTTTGTTTTGTTTTGACTAAGACAAGGTTCTGAAATTAAAACAAGTATTTTCAAGAATCATTTTAATTATTTAATATATTTTTTTAAAAACCAAATCTATTTTTAACTCATTACTTTCTTTGAAATATTGTGAAAAAATTATCAGGTAATAATTTTATTTTTGAGATTGTAATATTACAAAACTTAGGGAGCTGGAAAGTTTTGAAATTGTGGGATGTAATGGTTCTGTCAGAGATAGAATCTATGCATTATTAAACATGCATTCAAGTTATTATATTAATGATAAAATGATATGTTCTTTATTATATCGAGTTTGTTTCATGACTAGACCTAAGGCCCAAAGAATCAAAGTAAATTGTATTTAATTATTTTCAAACTTTTAATTTATTTTGAGTAACAGATTCAGCTTTAAAATTGATGAGTAAAAATAAATAAATATATAAATAAATAATAAAATAAAATCGACAAGAGTATAAAGTGACAATTAAATATGTAACTTTTTTTTTTAAGATTTTATTTATTCATTTGAGACACAGGGATACAGAGAGAGAGAGAGCACAAGCAGGGGGAGAGGCAGAGGAAGAAGCAGGCTCCCCGCTGAGCCAGGAGCCGGATGTGGGGCTTGATCCCAGGATCCTGGGATCATGACCCGAACTGAAGGCAGATGCTTAACCATCTGAACCACCCAGGCGCCCCTAAATATGTAACTTTCTTAACCTGAGGTACATTTCCCCCAAACAAGCCAATAATGTCTCTACAAGTTTATGGAAAATATGCTATGTTATATCATACAAATAGAATACAATATATACAATGCTCTGCCATGCAATCTATGCTTCTACTTAATGATATATCTTGATCATGCTTACTTATGAGCACATGCATATTATGTAATTTTGGTAAAGGTATGTAACATTTAGTTAACTAGTTTCTTCCTGATCATCACCTATGTTGTTTTAAACTTTTCACATGAAAACAATACTGCACAAATATTTGGGGGGAAGTCATGGTATGTATGCATCTATGTAAATTCCTAGAAATAAAACTAGGGGGATCTAGTTCAGAAGGTTAGCACATTTTTTAAAAAAATTATTTATTTATTTTAGAGAGAGAGGGCTTGAGCAGGGTGAGGGGCAGAGGGAGAGGGAGAATTTCAAGGACACTCCCTTCTAAGTGCAGAGCCCAATGCAGGGCTAGATCTCACAACCCTGAGATCATGACCTGAGCCAAAAGCAAGAGTCAGGTGCTCAACTGACTGAGCCACCCAGGCACCCCAGGTTTGCACATTTCTAATTATGAAAGATAATGGCAAACTGTCTTCCAAAATGATTTATACTCTTTCACATAGATTATGTGCCTGAGCATTTTCTCATATATGCAACATTACTGGTTTATAACAACTACTTCAATATATGGCATGTTAGGAAAAAAAAACCCTCAACTTTTCAATTTCAATTTTTCTAATTAGAATAGAATTGAAATTATTTTACTATGGATTCATATATTTCTTTTTCCTCAAAATGCCTTTTTAAGACATTTGCCCATGAGTTTTAGTAAAGGCATTCATTATTTGCAGGATTATAAAGCCAGAAAGCTAATTTATTTTAAGGAAAGGAGTCTTTTTCTACAGTTGTATTAAAGGTTGTGTTTGGATCTTATTAGACCATGTGGTTTATCCATTGTGGAATTTTCATTTTTTTTAAAGATTTTATTTATTTATTTGAGAGAGAGAGACTGAGAGAGAGAGAGAGCATGAAAGGGGGGAGGGTCGGAGGGAGAAGCACACTCCCTGCCGAGCAGGGAGCCCGATGCGGGACTCGATCCAGGGACTCCAGGATCATGACCTGAGCCAAAGGCAGTTGCTTAACCAACTGAGCCACCCAGGCACCCGGAATTTTCATTTTTTAAAAAAGATTTTATTTATTCATTTGTGTGTGTGAGAGAGAGAGAACGCACACAAGCAGGGGGAGTGGCAGGCAGAGAGAGAAGCAAGCTCCCTGCTGAGCAAAGAGCCAGACCTGGGACTCGATCCCAAGATCCTGGGATCATGACCTGAGCCAAAGGCAGATGCTTAACCGACTGAGCCACCCAGGCATCCCCATGGTGGAATATTCTATTGAAATTCATGACATATTCTTTTTTTCAAGTCTTGTTTTATATCTGTAAGATAATACTTGTGTTCATATTCTGTTGTGAATTTTTAATTCAGTTGTGACTTTGAAAGAAATTTTTATAAATTATAATGGTACTTCAGGAATAATGAGGTGGGGAGATCCACAGACCTACTGTCCAGTAGAACAACTGTAACTGCTGATTTTTTAAATTCAGTCTCTAAAATTGTTCTATCAATTTTCCAACAGCAAAAAAAGTAATATTTATTCAAGAAAATCTACTAAATTTCAGTAAGAGCAAGAATCTATAACAATTGAGGCACAATGTGTTCCCTATTCCTGCTCAGCAGTGTAATGGAAACTCCACTCTGGGCAAGTGTGGCCAAGAAAATAAGGCTCCTTCTCCCCTCAGTTCCCAGTCAAGAGATGTAATATATCACTGGGAAGGACAAAATACCTTTATTTCTCATTGCCTCAAGCTGTGAGTTGTAGAGGCTGCATTCTTAGGGATATGGCCAGGAGATTGAGGGTTCCCTTCCTCCACCATCCCTATTCATAGGGTGGATGCTGTCTACACTAGGCATGGCAGGCCAACAATACTGGGACTCTGTCACCCTTGCCCTAGCTCACCCATAAGCAAAATCCAATAATAGGAGAGGCAAGCCAAGAAGACCAAAGGCTACCACTCATGGCCAATGTACTGTTCATTAAGAAAGGATGTCATCCTGCCCTCCAGCTTTGAAACAGTGGCTCAGAGATTTTGCCAGAGGCAGAGGCAGTCCCTAAGAACAAAGCACCCAGAAGTTCTGTCCAAAGGAACTGAAGTTATTTGAAGCAAAGTATTGGAAAGTTCATGTCTCATGGGTATTTTAATGGTAAACCAGTAAGACAAGGTTGAAACTCTATGGAAGACCAAGCTACATTGTAAGCCAGTTAGAGAGAACCAGGGAAAGAGCACTGTAGAGAGAACCAGGGAAAGAGCACTCCTGGGATTGAAACAAAACTCAAAGAGTGGTCTTGAAAATGGCCCCTGAAACATTGGATCAGACTGTGAAGAAATCTGTGCCCCCAGGACGTTAACAATAATAAAATCAGCCAGCCATTACTGGGGCCTAATCGTTGGGTATGATACCAAATGAGGTAGAGATCTTAACAGAGCAATCAGGAAAAGACAGTCAAAGATACTCTCATCCCTGGATGGTCATGCACATGAAAAGGCTGCAGCCACAGACTTCACACTGTGGGGGAAATTTGCTAAAACAGTCCATCCAAATCATTAAACAAACAAAAAAGCAAACAGCAAATTAAAAAAGTCCCAAAGAAGGAGCAGAGTAGTTTTCAAACCTACTATATGGTACCAAAATGACTAGTTTTCAACAACAACAACAACAACAACAACAAAAATGTGAGACATGTAAAGAATAGGAAAGTGTGACCAATATATGAGAAAAAGAGCAGGCCACAGAAACCACCAGTGTCAGGGACCAAATGTCAGATTTAACATACAAAGACATCAAAGCAGTCATTATAAATGTGTTCAAAGAATAAAAGAAAACCATGCTTAAAGAAGTAATGGAAGGTATGATAACAATGCCTCATCAAGTAGAGACCATAAAAAAA
Source organism: Leptonychotes weddellii (assembly GCF_054177405.1). Lineage (NCBI taxonomy): Eukaryota > Metazoa > Chordata > Mammalia > Carnivora > Phocidae > Leptonychotes > Leptonychotes weddellii. The sequence continues at coordinate 7,583 of NC_138370.1, forward strand.
AAAAGATAAAAATCATTTTAAAAAATAAACCAAGTGGAGGGGCGCCTGGATGGTTCAGTCATTAAACGTCTACCTTCAGCTCAGGTCATGATCCCAGAGTCCTGGGATCGAGCCCCGCATCGGGTTCCCTGCTTGGTGGGAAGACTGTTTCTCCCTCTCCCACTCCCCCTGCTTGTGTTCCCTCTCATACTGTGTCTCTCTCTGTCAAATAAATAAATAAAATCTTTAAAAAAATAAACCAAATGGAATTTCTGGAGTTGAGGGGCTTAACAGCAGATTTGAATTAAAAGAAAAACTTAGTCCATAAGCTTAAAGATGGATAATGCAGTCTGAAGAACTGAGAGGGAAAAAATGAAAGTAAATGAACAGAGCCACAGACAGATGTGGAACACCACTGAGCACACCAAAGTACACATTATGGAAATACCAGAAGGAGGAGAAAGAAGCTGAAAAATATTCAAAGAAATAATTGTTGAAAACTTATCAAGTTTGATTAAAACATTACTGAACATATCCAAAAAATTCATTTCACTAAATAGGATAAATCAATGAAATTCACATCAAAATATATACAAGTAATGTTTCTATGTATCAGTGGAATTAAGCAGGAGTCTGAAGTAGATTCTGATGAGTTAAGGTGTAGGTGGTATACCCTAAAACAACTGCTAAGAAACAAAAAGTACAATGAAAAAATCACTACAGCAATTAATATGTTACACTAGAAAATATTCACTTAATGTAAAAAAGAACTAAAAGAAGAATAAAGGAACCAAAAAATGACATGGGACATACAGGAAGTAACTATAAAATGACAGGTGTACATTCAAGTATAAAAAACATTAAAAGTAAATGGATTAAACACCTGAATCTATTCAGTGGGGGAAAGAATAGTTTCTTTCACAAATGGTGCTGAGACAACCAGATATCCACCTGCCCTGGTTCTTTCAGAAGCCCTAAGATCCATCAGGCACCCCGTTCAAAAAGGGACTGCCTTTACCCAGTATTAAGCTGCCAGCTTTGAAAGAATTTGAGGGAGGAAGCACTCTTCACCCTGGGGGTGCACATGTTTGGGGGACTGGTCTGAGGCTAACAGGGCAGGAGGAAACTGGCTGAAATGGGTGGGAGAAAGAGGGGTCACTTGTGCATGGGTAGGTAGTGAAGCCTCAAAAGATTGCCTGCAAATAAAACAGAGGACTATAAGTAGAGCCCAGGCCTTGGAGGGGACTAATGGGGCCAGGGTGACCCCAACACACATCTCTGTAAGCCTTTGCTATGTGAAAAGCTGGCGGGCCCTTCAGGCACCATGTTGACAAAGGGACTTTTGGGGGCCAGTCTGAAGCTGCCTTATTTGAAAGAATTTTGGGGAGGAAGCACTCTCCCCGCCTTGGGTTGTACATGTGTAGGTGACCATCTCATGCCCAATGGGCAACAAGAGAACTGGTGGAAAATCGCAGGGTAACTAAGGTGGCCAACTGCGTATGCATGAGCTGACCAGGTTGTCAGGGGGCCCACTGCCCATACCTACACAGAGGGTGGAGGAGGGAGGGCACACAGCACCCTCACAGGCAGCCCACTCACAAAATGTGGCCTGTAATTGAAATGAGGGACCATAGGTTAGAGCCCAGGTTCCAGAGCAGTCTCCTGGGGGACTGGTCTGACTGCAACAGCCCACCAGAAGCCCTGCAGGGAAGGTGGCAAGGCAGCGACCCTTGGCTCATGTGCAGCTGGAGCTCCACTAATAGCCAACTGTGTATTCTGGGCCACCACAGGCCATGGATGGCCTGGGCATTAAAGGGGCAATCAATTGCAGAGCCCAGGCCTGGAACCTGGATCCCAGACTTCCTTGGCATCTGCACAACCCCAAACTTATCCCACACAATTGCACATATTGCCCCTGAAGGCAGAGTTGGAAGAATCTGGGTTGCTTTGTCAGCGAAGGGAGAGAGGGATAGTTGGAGTTCCCTCCAGAAAGACACCCGGGAGCCTCCTCTGGTGGAGAGGCCTGGGACCCCATCAGGCAGCCAGTCCAAATGGGAACAGACTGTCCACTGGGTTCCATCTGCCCCTCACAAAGATTGCCCTGCTCTGAGCTCCCTCCACCCTGAAGACGTTCAGTTGCTCTGAAATCCACCTGGTACTCCATGAGAATGGTGGGTCCCCTGGAGCCCAAGGTGGCTGACAAGGTATGGACAGGGCATTTGTAGTCCCCACAGGTCCGAGGAGCTAGGGACCTGAAACATGGCAGCTGTGGTAAAATGTTGGGTCACAGTAGTAGGCTATTTTGTGGTGCCTGCAATCACACTAATTCAAAACCTTAATTGGCACCGATGCTCATATGCCCCTTGAAGCCTGGTCTGGAGGCAACTGCACTGCCTTCTAGCACTGAGAGGTGGCCTGCAGGCTGATGAATCCACCCACAAAAGATCCCTGGGAGCCTTGATGGCTGGAGAAGCAGGGACCCCATCAGGCAGATAGGCTGCCTGGGGACTGACTGACGTCACATTCTTGGGGGAGGACGCCCTCTGCCCAAAAGGCTATCTGAGTTGTTCTGCTCTGGGCTGAGCTCTGTGAGCCGAAAGAGATCGGGATTCTCCAAAATGGTAAATGAGAGAATACTGCGCATGTGAGAGCCACACAGTGTGGGAAGTCAGGGACCCAGAAGAGGACAAGTGTACAGAGAGGCCAGGGCATGGGTGTGAACCCTTGTCGCAAGGCCTGTTTTTCTTTTACCTTGATTTTATTTAAATTCAATTAACATACAGTGTATTATTAGTTTTAGAGGTAGATTTCAGTTATGCATCATTGCATACAACCAGTGTTCATGTCCTCCTTAATGTCCATCACTCAGTTACCCCATGCGCCCCCCCACCTCCCCTCCAGCAACCCTCAGTTTAGTTCCTATAGGTAAGAGTCTCTTATGGTGTGTCTCCCTCTATGATTTCATCTTCTTTGATTTACCCCTTCCTTCCCATATGATCCTCTGTTTTGTTTCTTCAATTACACATATAAGTGAAATCATATGATAATTGTCTTTCTCTGACGGACTTATTTTGCTTAGCATAATACCCTCCAGTTCCACCCATGTCATTGTGCATGGTAAGATTTCATTTTTTTGATGGCTGAGTAAAATTCCCCTGTATATATATATACACCACGTCTTCTTTATCCTTTCATCTGTCCATGCACATCTGGGCTCTTTCTATAGTTTGGCTATTGTGGACATTGCTGCTATAAACATTGGGGTGCATGTGACTCTTTGGATCATTACATTTGTATCTTTGGGGTAAATACCTAGTAGTGCAATTTCTTGGTCATGGGTTAATTCTATTTTTACCTTTTTGAGGAATCTCCATACTGTTTTCCAGAGTGGATGAATGTGGGGATTCACAGTGCCTGGATAGATAAAACCTGACTTGAATATGCCTCCCTGGATGAGATTAATTGAAAAAGTAGGATTTCCCAGAATGCTGGGCCTCCTCTGAAGTTACTTGGCTGAACAAGGCCAGATTTGTACTGTGGCTCAAGGGTCTCATCAGGGAGTAAATGCCTAAATGCAGGCACCTGTAGTGGTCACGTACTTCACGAACTCCTTGCCTTGCCCATGGTGTGTTAATTAAACTCACAATAAAAGCAGAGAGAGAGCTTGGCTCAAGGCCTTTCTCCACTAGAGCGTCTGGCCCCCAGGCCTCTCCTTTCTCCTAAGGAGTTGGAGTAAGCCTCTGATTTGCCATCTCAGGGTTTGCTGACCAAACCTGATAGCTACAACACTATGAATTCCCACCAACAGTGTAGGAGGGTTCCCCTCTCTCCAGATCCTCTCCAATATCTCTGGTTTCCTGACTTGTTAATTTTAGCCATTCTGACTGGTGTGAGGTGGTATCTCATTGTGGTTTTGATGTATATTACCCTGATGTCAAGTGATGTGGAGCATTTTTTTCCTGTGTCTATTGGCCATCTGTATGTCTTCTTTGGATAAATGTCTGTTCATATCTTTTGCCCATTTCTTGACGGGATTATTTGTTTTTTGGGTGTTGAGTTTGAGAAGTTCTTTATAGACCTTTGATATCAGTCTTTCGTCTGTAGTGTCATTTGCAAATATCTTCTCCCATTCCGTGGATTGCCTCTTTGTTTTGTTGACTGTTTCCTTTGCTGTGCAGAAGCTTTTTATCTTGACAGAGACAATAGTTCACTTTTGCTTTTGTTTCCCTTGCCTTAGAGACGTGTCTTGAAAGAGGTTGCTGTGTCTCCTCCAGGATTTCAATGGATTCCTGTCTCACATTGAGGTCTTACATCCATTTTGAGTTTATCTTTGTGTATGATGTAAGAGAATGGTGCTGTTTCATTCCTCTAAATGTGGCTGTCCAATTTCCCCAACACCATTTAGTGAAGAGACTTTTTCCATTGCATATTCTTTAGTGCTTTGTCAAAGATTACTTGACCATAGAGTTGAGGGTCCATTTCTGGGCTCTCTATTCTGTTCCATTGGTCTATGTGTCTGTTTTTGTGCCAATATTATAGTGTCTTGATGATCACAGCTTTGTAATATAGCTTGAAGGCAGACATTGTGATGCCGCCAGCTTTGATTTTCTTTTTCAACATTCGTTTGGCTATTCAGGGTCTTTTCTGGTACTGTACAAATTTACAATTGTTTGTTTCAGGTCTGTGAAAAATGCTAATGGTATTTTGATAAGGACTGCATTGAATGTGTAGATTGCTCGGGGTAGCATAGACATTTTCATAATGTTTATTCTTCAATTTATGAGCATGGAATGTTTTTCCATCTCTTTTTGTCTTCCTCAATTTCTTTCATAAGTTTTCTGTAGTTTCTAGAGTATAGGTCCTTTACCTCTTGGTTAGGTTTATTCCTCGGTATCTTATGGTTTTTGGTGCTATTGTAAATGGGATTGATTCCTTAATTTCTCTTTCTCCTGTCTCATTGTTAGTGTATAGAAATGCAAATGATTTCTGTGCATTGATTTTTGTATCCTGCCATGTTGCTGAATTTCTGTATGAGTTCTAGCAATTTTGGGGTGGGGGTGTTTGGGTTTTCCACATAAATTATCATGTCATCTATGAAGAGTGAGAGTTTGTCTTTGCCAATTTGAATGCCTTTTATTTCTTTTTGTTGTCTGATTGCTGAGGCTAGGACTTCTAGTACTATTTGAACAGCAGTAGTGTGAGGGGACATCCCTGCCATGTTCCTGACCTTAGGGGAAAACTCTCATTTTTTCCCCATTGAGAATGATATTCACTGTGGGCTTTTCATAGATGGTTTTTATGATATTGAGGAATGTTCCCTCTATCCCTATACTTTGAAGAGTTTTAATCAGGAAAGGAAGCTGTATTTTGACAAATGCTTTTTCTCCATCTATTGAGAGGGCCATATGGTTCTTGTCTTTTTATTAATGTGATTTATCATATTGATCTGCAAATGTTGAACCACCCTTGCATCCTAGGAATAGTCCCACCTGGTCATGGTGGATAATCCTTTTAATGTACTGTTGCATCCTATTGGCCAATATCTTGGTGAGAATTTTGGCTTCCATGTTCATCAGGGCTATTGGTCTGTAATTCTCCTTTTTGTTGGGGTCTTTGTATGGTTTTGGGATCAAGGTAATGCTGGCCTCATAGAATGAGTTTGGAAGTTTGCCTTCCATTTCTATTTTTTTTTAATCAGTTTCAGCAGAATAGGTATTAGTTCTTTAAATGTTTGATAGAATTCCACTGGGAAGCCATCTGGCCTGGGCTCTTGTTTTTTGGAAGGTTTTTGATTACTGCTTTAATTTCTTTGCTGGTTATGAGTCTGTTCAGGTTTTGTACCTCTTCCTGTTTCAGTCATGGTAGTTTATAAGTGTCCAGGAATGCATCCATTTCTTCCAGATTGCCTAATTTGTTGGTATATAGTTGCTTATAATATTTTCTTGAAATTGTTTGCATTTCCTTGGTATTGGTTGTGATCTCTCCTCTTCATTAATGATTTTATTAATTTGGGTCTGTTCTCTTTTCTTTTGGATAAGTCTGGCCAGAAGTTTATTGATCTTATTCATTCTTTCAAAGAAACAGCTCCTAGTTTCATTGATCTGTTCTATTGTACTTCTGGTTTGTATTTCATTGATTTCTGTTCTCATCTTTATCATTTCTCTTCTGCTAGGTTTAGGCTTTATTTGCTGTTCTTTCTCCACCTCCATTAGGTGTAAAGTTAGCATTTGTTTGGGATTTTTCTAATTTTTTGAGAGAGGCTTGTATTGCAATGTACTTCCCTCTTAGGACCGCCTTTGCTGTATCCCAGATGTTTTGAACTGATTTGTTTTCATTCTCATTAGTTTCCATGATTTTTTAAAGTTATTTAAAAATATATATATATATATATTTTTTTATCTGATAGAGAGAGACACAGCAAGAGAGGGAACAGAAGCAGGGGGAGTGGGAGAGGGAGAAGCAGGCTTCCCACCAAGCAGGGAGCCTGATATGGGGCTCAATCCCAGGACCCTGGGATCATGACCTGAGCCGAAGGGAGATGCTTAATGACTGAGCCACCCTGAAACCGCTTTTTAAGTTATTTTTAACTTCCTGTTTGACCCATTCATTTTTTTTTATTCTTATGTTAATCCCCATACATTACATCATTAGTTTTAGATGAAGTGTTCCATGATTCATTGTTTGTGCATAACACCCAGAGCTCCATGCAGAATGTGCCCTCCTCAATACCCACCACCAGGCTAACCCATCCTGCCACCCCCCTCCCCTCTAGAACCCTCAGTTTGTTTTTCAGAGTCCATCGTCTCTCATGGTTCGTCTTCCCCTCCGATTTCCCCCCCTTCATTCTTCCCCTCCCGCTACCTTCTTCTTCTTCTTTTTTTTTTTCTTAACCTATATT
>NC_138370.1:14959-33085 GCF_054177405.1 Leptonychotes weddellii
CGTGCTGTTACTCAGGCAACCCTGTTTGGGCGGAGTTGCCCTGCCCCCCTGTGGTGGGGGATGGGCTCAGCGGGAATCAGTCTTTGTGACTTTTGTTCTCTGGTAGCTTTCCCTGGCGGCTTTCCGGGTCTCTTCCACAAGTCAGAACAGAAGAGAACGTTTTCAACCCTCTGCCTCAGAGCAGAGAGACCGCAGTCTGTTCTTCAGTGAGCTCTGCAGGCCACACCATCTCCATTTCTGTCCATGCTGCTATAAACTGCAGCGTCCTGGGTTGTGCGCTCCTCCACAGCGCTCCCAGTCCTGCCTCCAGGTCGGGGCACGTCTCTGCCCTTTGTGCTTCTAAAACCGCAGCCACTCCCAGTTCGTTCGGGTGCGCACCCATGTGCAACCCCGCCACTCCGGGTTTCATCTCAGGGGCTGTAGTTCGCTCGTGCGACCCCGCTGCTCCGGGTTTCCATCCTGGGGGCTGCCGTAGAGTCCTTTCCCCGCTGCTACCAGTCTGCGAGTCTGTGCCCGGTCTGCAGCGCACAAGGCTGTCACTCACTGGCAGTGTAGGATCCCCACTGCCAGGCACCCTCCCACTGTCATTTATCCTCCAATATCTTCCCGTGGAATCACAGCTCCCCGCTTTGTACCTCAAAACCAACCACCTGCGACTATTCTGTTTGTAGGAATCCATATCTTCTTACATCTCAGGTTGGTTTTGTGGGTGCTCAGAGTGGTCTGGTAGATATCCAGTTCAATTCTGGGGACCAGTTGAAATAGGGTCCCCTACTCTGCCATCTTTGCCCCCAAAAGTCATATAATTATTTCAACACTCTACCCTGACACATGCATTTGTTAATATCATATAAGGCTACAATATGAAACAGCCAATCATCACATAGTTTTAATTACTTAACAGATACTATCTGCATAATAAATATTTTTTTCAACATTTCTTATATTGTAAAAATGGGATATCTAGTTTAGATGATGTTAACAGTCTTCAGAAAGAAGCATTGTTGTCACCATAAACATAGTCAACATCAAATATTTTATCCAAGTTTTTAACTTAAATTCCAGTTAATTAACATATGGTGTAATATTGTGTCAGGTGTAAAATTTAGTGATTTAACACTTATATACATCACCTGGTGCTTATCACAACAAGTGCACTCCTTAATCCCCATCACCCGTTTCTCCCATCCCCTACCTGCCTCCACTCTGGTGACCATGAGTATGTTCTCTGTAGTTATGAGAGTTTGCCTCTCTCTCTCTTTTTCCTTTGCTCATTTGTTTCTTAAATTCCACATAGGAGTGCAAGTGTATTGTCTTTCTCTGATGGACTTATTTTGCTTAGCATAATAATCTGTAGCTCCATCCAAATAGATATGTTTTGAATAAATTAATACCTTCACTCATTCCACTAAACTGCTTTTCTCCCTATTTCCCCTTCCCTAACTAGTAAAAATTGTGTATTTGAAAAAAATATTTAAACATAAAGCAACGTAACTACATATAATAATGGTAATTAAAAAGCCAAATATGAACAAACACAAACTAACTAATTAGTCATGTGTATTACTTTTTTTAGAGTAACTATTATGTTTTTTCTTTGAAAAGTATATTACTTAACACACTTAACAACTTGAATGCATTATCAAATTGAATACATGTTATTGGCCTCTACTGCTACAATAAGCTCTTATTTGTATTTATCAATGCATGTACCAAAGTATTTTAGGGGAAACAAAGCCATGAGAGCACTTCTCCTAGCCAGCTGTCTCTTCCTCAGGCTGCACTGTGCAGTGTCCACCTGCACAAGCACCTTCTGCAGCTCTGAACATCAGCCTTAATTTTCCCCTCTTGTCCCCCTGCTCCCAGTCCTGCCTCCTTCTACAAAACTCTCCTTTTAACCCAACTGGCTACTGATTGCTTTCCTTAACTTTCATTCAGTGCTAGGGCCAGTCATTTAATGATATTTAAGTTACTGTTCTTGGTTTAGAAAGCCCTAGCAAGCCCATGTGCTCCTTAGTGCTGACAAATGGGGAGAGGTCAACTTCCTGTATCCAGGATAAAGGGTAAACAGAATCCCAGTGGCTTTCCTCAACTCAATGCAACCACCTGCTTAAGAGCTTACTACTGAATCTGCAAGGGTTAGGTTCCAGGGCATATAATGAGAAACCCCCAAACACCAATGCCTTGTTAAAAAAGACAAGTTGATATGTCTCACACAATGAAGTCCAGTTTGTCTGGAATACAGCGTCCTTGTTGCCTTCTATTCCAAAGTCCCTCAGCATTGGTGGTTGTCCTTATGGTGCAAGCTGAATATCAGGCCAAAGCAGACATCACACTGAGTTCCTGGACCACAGGATGGACAGAGAGGGTCAAATCAAGGCATTCTCCTGCCCTTTAAGGAAACCTCCTGGGAATACCAACCTACTTCTGTTTGTATATCTTATCAGCCAGAATTAGTTGTGGGATACACCTAGCTGCAAGAGAAGCTGAGAAATGTTCTTCAACTCAGTGCATTTTGCACACTCAATAAATTCCATATTCTGTCACTGAGGTGGAGATTGTTGGAGAACACAAGTATCTTGTCCAGTATTCATAAACCTGATAAAGATCCCTTTGGCTCTAGATTTGAATTAGGGAGTGATAACTATAAGAGAACTATGTTTTAATCATATTCAAGCATTCAGGTTCTAACTCAGGAGTACTAAAAGCAAAAAGTGTAAAGCAGAATATATAAGGTTGGAACAATAAGCTCTTTATGTGGAATTCCAAAGAAGTTATTGTGCATATTTCATTTGAGGGGGCAGCAAAAAGGGGAATTTTTTACCTTAATGACACTTTTTTCTTTCCTATTCTCTCTCATGACAATAATAGGTATATAGTACCTTACTCATTTTTTGTATCATTTAGGTAATAAGCATTCAGTACCTTACAGTTTTTTCCACCGTCCTAATATACACCCTTTGACTTTTGACCATTTTATTCTTACTTTTGATAGAAAACAGTAGGTACTTTGTCAAACTCATGTGTAACTAGAAGATTATTATGACTTATTAACTTGAGTCTTTTATACTAATCAGAATAAATAATGACTGCATCAATATAATATGACATGAAAGTTACTGGTGTAGTTTTCATAATTTTATTTCATGATCTTTGTTTAATCAGACAAAAAATTAAAATCTGAACCTTTCATATTAATAGTTTAGAGTCACCAAAGATTTGGTTGCAATAGTACATTTTATTGAGTTGGTAACATACTCTGTACACAGACTGTGATAACAATTACCTGTAATATAAGCTATTCATTATATTTAACTATTGAGTTTTCTGTCCTTTACATTTACTTCTGTTGCCTTAAATGTTAGCATTTACCAACAGAGACAGACCTGCCCATGACAATTCCTAAGAGACAGAATCAAACTTCTTCCTCTCCAGTGAGAAGGAAATGTGCTTCCTGGGGGAGGGAGGAAGGATACTGATCCAGGACAAGAAGAATTGAAATATAATATGTTCATACTCCACTATTTTTCAGGAAGGAGGAAGATTCAACTATATCACCCTGTGATTGACACAGCCTTGAACACTTGTGTAGGGGTGGGGAGTGGGGAGTTTTGCAGGCATGGCTGGAGGGATGTGATGCTCTCCCATGAGACACATAGGCTTCCTGAGACCACACTCAGCACTGACTACCACAAAAGCTTCTGGGTGCACAGTCTTAGAGGACTGGCAGACTTACATCCTCTGGATTGTGAGAGGTTGTAAGGTAAGGGGAGGGTGCAAAGAAAATCAGGGAGTGGCTCATCCGAAGCAACAACCATCTAGTTTTTCCTTCAAATGTTATGATTACAGGTATGTGGCACAATGGATATCTTAAGAAAAGAGGGCTGTAGAAGATGGTGGATTACAATGTAAACATGGATAGCCAAGCCCAAAGCATTTTTCACTGCTGACCACAACTTTAATCAGCTGTTTTCTTCCTTCTCTGAAGAGTATAACTTACTCAGTTTACCAGTATTCCTGTCATAAGATTCCTGTTAGTTGTTCTAAATTAATTATTTCACAGGAAAGATCTGTTACTGTTGGGGAAGGAAATACCTGGATTCTCCTGCACACCTTAGTCCAATCAAATGATAAAATAGTTTCTGCTGCATCATGTTAAGGTGTCACCTTGTTATCAGATCCTTGGTGTGGGGACTGTGGGGAAATTGTGGAAAGCAATGGGTAACCATCTCTATAATCTGTAATGAGCCATTTACATAAATGGTCTCTCCTATTAAGACATGTCAGAAATGAAAATTTCATAATAATGAGGATTAATATTTACTGTTTCTTGTACACCAGGCGCAGTGCTAAGTGTTTCAGATACAATGTCTAATAATGTATATAACATGTTTTCTTTTGGTTGATAGGGAAAGAGAAATATTTTGTTATGAAAACAGAGATTCATAAGAGGCTGACTCAGTCAAGCAACATTTCTAATTATGTGGAGATGACCCAAAATGAATCACTTGTGCTGGGTTATTTCCAAACCAGAATGACATACTGAGTGCTTGTCTTAGCTCTTAGGGCTGGGCAAGGCAGCACATGAAGCTGAGCTATTAAAATTGCCTTATTTCCCTTACGTTTCTCTCATATATCCAACTGACACTGAAAGTCCACCTCAATATGTAAACCTTCAGAATCCCACCGGTGTTCAAGGGCACTTAATCTTTATTACATTGAATAGGAATCTACAAATAGAATTTCTCACTGGGCATGAAACTCTTATATCTTCAGATTATATGACACTGCCATTTGCTTGATCATGGACTCTTAATAGGTTACTTTTATAGACTGATAATGATATAATATATAGTACATTTATATATATTTATTTTGTATATAATATATTATAACAAGAGACTGATAATAATAGAGAATATTCCATGCAGTGTCCTATGAATTCATTAACATGATGTTTTATTTATTTTTATTTATTTTTTATTATGTTCAGTTAGCCACCATATAGTACATCATTAGTTTTTTTGTTGATGTTGTTGTTTTTTTTAAAGATTTTATTTATTTATTTGATAGAGAGAGTGAGAGAGCACAAGCAGGGGGAACAGTAGAGGGAGAGGGAGAAGCAGCCTCCCCGCCAAGCAGGGAGCCCAATGAGAGCTCAATCCCAGGACCCTGGAATCATGACCTGAGCCGAAGGCAGACGCTTAACCATCTGAGCCACCCAGGCGCCCCCATCATTAGTTTTTGATGTAGTGTTCAATGATTCATTAGTTGCGTATAACACCCAGTGCTCATCACAACATGTGCCCTCCTTAATACCCATCACCTGGTTACCCCATCCCCCACCCCCTCCCCTCTGAAACCCTCAGTTTGTTTCCTGGGGTCCATAGTCTCTCATGGTTCGTCTCCCTCTCTGATTTCTCCCCCTTCAGTTCCCCCACCTTCCCCTATGGTCCTCCGTGCTATTCCTTATGTTCCACATATAAGTGAAACCATACAACATGATGTTTTAAAAGATAAGAGGTTTTGATGCTAATAAATTTCATTTTAATGGCCATTTCTTCCTTTTTTATTCATGGTTTGCCTCTACAGTGTTTGCATTTTTAACTCAAAACAATGCAGCAAGAAAGACAGGAAGGGCTTCATCATCCTTCTTTTACATGGAAATGATGAATCAGAAACTTTAAGTCAAGAAACTGTGTTAAGTGAGAGACAGAAGAAATGTTCAAACCCAGTGGTTCTACTGGTTTGATGCTCTTTCTGCAGATGCCTGGCACCTGCTTCGAGTATCTCACTCTTTCCATAGCAGTGATTAAAATAAAATGTTCTTGGTATGTACATAAAGCTGGTCTCTACTACATGGACCTCAAGGTCTCCAGACTAAGGTCAGTGGAGAGTAACTCTTGAAAGCAATAGGAAGAATAATTTTAAAAATCGGATTTTACCTGTTTCAGTATCAAGCCAGGGGACAGTTAGGGAAGGAGAAAAGAATCTGACTATTGAAGAGTCAGGATGTTTAAGAAAATTTTGTGGGTCAAAAAAAAAAAAGATAAGTAACCGTGGTCTGTTTTCTTTGCTTCAACCTTAACTGATTTGCGTTACTTCATGGGAACTATACATATTAAAATTAATTACAATGCAATGAATATGCTTAAAAATGCTTTAATATACATATAATTACATTATAATAGATGACCTGATGTGTGAGCAAATTTTCCAATAGTCCCATGCATTGGGACTCCCTGTCGTTATGCAGAGTTATTATTTCATATTTCCCAGTTTTGAATTGGTCCTCTTGTTCCCATCCTTAACTTTGGGCACTTTTGCAAAGCAGTAGATTAAAATGATCCATAATGCAAGTATTTTTTCTCAGGACATAACTCTCGGGTGGCATTTTTATATGTGTATGTGTGTATGTATATATGTATGTATATATTTTCTGCTGTTCTCTCCATCATGGCAGGTGCATAGCAAAACATTAAAGGGGGTTGAAGATAATGAATAAGGAGGCATGATTAGATATTGGGATAAAAAATTCCACAAGAGGGAGTATATGAAGGTAAATCTATGGTGACATACACATGGACACAAGCACGACTATGACCAATATTTACTGAGTACAGAACCACTTTTCTAAGTGCTTTTATGGGAATTAACTGTATTAAGATTTGAACCCAGATAGAATATCTCCAAAATACTCTTAATTCCTAATGCACTCAGTGTGGATTTGAATGTGTGTGTTTCTGTGTGGGTGTACAGATATATGTTTATATGCAAAAATGTACATTTTTGTACATATGTTTTTGTGAATGCACCTAATATATTTATCTCTTCATAGTAACTTGGGACCTCAAAAAGCATACTTTTGTGTTACATATATTGGCATCAAATGTTACTGTGGGATAAACAGTGATGTGTTGTAAACAAATGTAGTATAAACATGGTCTCAAATTATGCTAATGAACAGATAAAGTCCAGAGCAATGGACATGCAACCTCCTCCTCCTTCTGCCCTTTTCATGGCAAACATTGTTTAGAATCTTGCTTGATGACATTTCAAAATAACAAGCCAAATGGCAGTACACCCACAAAAAGAACAAGGAATATTTTGTCAGGAATCGATAGGTATTAGACTGAGAGACAAATTAACTGTCACATTTGGGACATTTGAGGGAGATGAGCTTTATCATAACTAACTTCAGAAAATAGACTCGGCACCCATGGGCAGATGTTCAGGCAGCTGGAGTAAAGCTTAGCTTTCCGGCATTTCCTCATTACAGGAAAACTTATTTACTGATAAGTGTGATGGTATAATGATAAGCAAAGGTAAAGAAATACAATTCTGGGGGCGCCTGGGTGGCTCAGTCGTTAAGCATCTGCCTTCGGCTCAGGTTATGATCCCAGGGTGCTGGGATTGAGCCCCGCATTGGGCTCCCTGCTCCGCAGGAAGTCTGCTTCTCCCTCTCCCACTCTCCCTGCTTGTGTTCCCTCTCTCGCTGTGTCTCTCTCTATCAAATAAAGAAATAAAATCTTTAAAAAAAAAAAAGAAATACAATTCTGCTCTCTGTGTCTGTGTCTGAGACTGTGCTCAGGAAGAAATTAGCAATTGATTGTCCTTGGAGTGTTGTGAGTGCTCTCATGGAGGTTACCGAGTGGTGGGAACACACGGAGGGGCATGCCCATGCATAGTATTGGGGCGAGACAGAGTAGGAGTGGGGAAGAAGTTTCCAGGGAGAAGACATCATCCTCTAATTTGAAAGCACTAGGCAGTTCACTGGGGTGGACAGTTGGGGAGGCAGAAGACAAGGCCCTGCAAGAAAATGAGCACAAAGAGGAGGAAATCCATGTAAGCAAGGCACACACTAAAGGCTGCTAGTGTGTGTGTAGTTGTATATACTATAACATGAGATCCTTTGGTTAAGGGGTAAGATCAAAGTTTCTATCAATAGTCAGTAAGCCAATCCATGGATTTGCAGGAATTACATGAAGACATTTGAATTTTAACTTGAAAGCAGTGGTAATTTCTATTTAGCAAAGAAACCTGTGATGGGGAAAGGCTGTCAGATGAGAAGTACTGAAGGTAAAGAAGTTTGTCATCTTGAGCAATGAACTCAGCATGCAGTGTAGACATGGTGTGAGTGGGTGTGGGGTTCCTCACACCTGGGCTCCTGTTCCTCCAAGCCCAAAACCCCCTTCCAACACCCAGTCCCCAGGACGCACCCTGGCTTTAATGCTCTGCATTGAAGCGATTCTTTATTCATTGAATACCCATTTAATTTCTGCTTTCTTTCACTAAATAAGTTCCATTTGGGGAGAAATGGTGGGGTTTTTTTTTTTCCGTTGCTAAATCTCAGGACCTGCAGCAGTAAGTGCAGAATACTCTGTGCTCAATAAACACTTGCTGAATGAATGTGTGAAGAATTCAGTGACAACAGAAAGGAAGAAAAGGACAGGTGTGAGAGGACTTTTGTCTGGCAGTATCTGATGACTGATTAATGGAAGAAATGAAGGTAGAATTGAGCTGAGGTTAATTTTTTTTCCCAATTTTATGCTTGTTGACTATGTATTTTTGAATGGATCAACTGGCATTGTGAACACAGAACATGATTTGGTTTGTAAAGGCATGAGGAGGGGTGTAATTTCCAAACTTTCTAAATTTTAGAATTGCAGGTAAGAAATGTGTCTCTCTGACTTACTAGAGCTCGTTAAAAGCAATATAGAGATTTGCATTTATAGCTGAATGACACTTTCCTTGCTGTCCTCTTCTCCAGGTCATGAACCTCAGTTGCTCCTTGTGGCAGGACAACAGCCCATCTGTCAAGCACTTTGCATTTGCCAAGTTCTCTGAGGTCACTGAACAGTGTTTCTTTTTATTCACCCTCATCCTACTCATGTTTTTAGCATCCCTCACGGGCAATGCCCTCATAGCCCTTGCCATCTGGACCAACCCGGTCCTCCACATGCCCATGTATTTCTTCCTGGCCAACCTGTCTCTCTTAGAGATTGGCTACACCTGCTCAGTCATACCCAAGATGCTGCAGAGCCTTGTGAGTGAGGCCCGGGGAATCTCCCGGGAGGGGTGTGCTACACAGATGTTTTTCTTCATATTATTTGCTATCAGTGAATGCTGTCTTTTGGCAGCCATGGCTTTTGACCGCTACATGGCCATATGCTCCCCACTCCACTATACAACGCGAATGAGCCGTGGGGTGTGTGCCCAGTTGGCAGTCATTTCCTGGGGAGTGGGTTGCATGGTAGGTTTGTGCCAGACCAACTATATTTTTTCCTTGAATTTCTGTGGCCCCTGTGAAATAGACCACTTCTTCTGTGACCTCCCCCCTATCCTGGCTCTTGCCTGTGGTGATACATCCCATAATGAGGCTGCGGTCTTTGTTGTGGCCATTCTTTGCATTTCCAGTCCGTTTTTACTAATTATTGCTTCCTATGGCAGAATCCTAGCTGCTGTGCTGATTATGCCCTCACCTGAAGGCCGCCGTAAAGCTTTTTCCACCTGTTCTTCCCACCTGCTGGTAGTGACACTCTTCTATGGCTCTGGGTCTGTCACCTACTTGAGACCCAAGGCCAGCCATTCACCAGGAATAGATAAACTCCTAGCTTTGTTCTACACAGTGGTGACATCCATGCTCAATCCCATAATCTACAGTTTACGGAACAAGGAGGTCAAGGCAGCTCTCCGGAGAACCCTGGGTAAGAAAAAAGTTTTGACTCATGGGTAGATCCCAGAAGACCATGCAAATCTGCTCTTTGAAAAGATGCACACACAACCCAAGAGTAAAGAAAGAAACAAAAACCAAGCTCTCTGCAACCTATTTTGTAAGGACCTTCTTTAATAAAAGTAGCTGTAATTTTGGAGACACCTCTGTACTCACAAACTTCTGATTGCCAAATTCTGGAAGGAAGTTGGCTGCCAAAAAATTTTAATAGGTGTGTCCAATATTAGACAGGTTTTCCAAAATATGTCAGTCCAGGCTTGCTGTATAGATTGCCAGATTATATCTCAGAAGTCTGGCAAATTCTCATTCTGTACTCTTAGGCATTTTCTAGCCCCTGAGGGTCTCATCTGACTGCACTGGTCTCTGGGGGATGTGTTCCCACATATGTCTGTCCCACATGACTCTTAATTCCCTAATAATTCCATGGAGCACATTATTTCCTTACATAAAAAATGTTTTAAACACTTCAACCTTAATTATTGTTACATGATATAGAATTAATTCTTTCTGTGAGTTGTGCGTACTATAACAATATTTAAATATGCAAATAAAGCAAACACATTTCAGAGGTATTTTTTGCAGAATATTAAAAGAAAAAAGTGGGAATTTTTATCAAAAGCCTCCATGGTGAAAATGTTTTTAGAAAGAAAATCGTATTTAAATTCAAGGATAGAAGGAGAAAAACGAACTAAAAATAATTAACATAAATAATTTAAAAGATATTTATGTAATTAACAAAATTTGCATAACTATCAAATCATTCTAAATACCCCAGAAATATACCTGGAGGCTGCCAGAACAAACTCCACAAGTAAAGGGAGAGAAGAGGCCACATGGAAGAAGGTAGGAAGTGTGGAGATGCGATTTGGGAGAGACATGGATCCTATCACGGCTGCTGTGATGGGGATGAGCTGCAGTTGCAGAGGTCAAGAGACAGGCTAGCACACAGGAGAGTACATGGGGAAAATGAATCCCTGTAGCAGTTGGCTTGGAAAGCTAGAGGGCCCGAGTTTTGTGAGTTCTGGCAACAGCGGGGCTTAGAGCTTGGAATTTTAAAGGTCAGTGGGCACAAGCCTGCTCTTGGAGACAAAGCAGGGTAAACAACCCTCAGACATAGAGTGTGGTAAAAGAAATCTGAAGAGCTCCTGGGAACACAGTGGGGAGATTATTTGCTCATCTCTGAGCATATCCCAGAGAGGCAGCATTCACAGAGAGACCGTTCCAGGAACAAAGGAACTGTCTGATGCCATTTCCCTCCCTTCTCCTCAGCATAAACACAGGGCCACCTACAGTCAACACTCTGACAGTGTGTTCTTGCTTCTGATAGGTGTGAGGTCGTATTTCATTGTAGTTTTAACTGACACATGGATAAAGAAGATGTGATAGATAGATGATGATAGATAGATGATATATGACGATAGATGATATAGATGATAGATGATAAATAGACGATAGATAGATAGATAATGGAATATTAGTCATCAAAAAGAATGAAATCTTGCCATTTGCAATGACATGAATGGAGCTAGAGAGTATTATGCTAAGAGAAATAGGTCAGTCAGAGAAAGACAAATACCATATGATTTCACTCATATGTGGAATTAAAGAAACAAAACAGATGAGCAGATGGGGGGAAAAAAGACAGAAGGAAACCAAGAAACAGACTCTTAACTACAGAGAATGAACTCATGGTTATCAGAGGGGTGGGGGCCTGGGAGAAACAGGTGATGGGGATTAAGGAGTGCACTTGTGATGAGCACCAGGTGATGTACAGAAGTGATGAATCACTATATTGTACACCTGAGACTAATATAACTATACGTTAACTATACTGGAATTAAAATAAACACTTTTTTAAAAAGATCTATTTTGGGGGCACCTGGGTGGCTTAGTTGGTTAAGCATCTGCCTTCGGCTCAGGTCAGATCCCAGAGTCCTGGGATCAAGCCCCACATCTGGTTTTCTGCTCAGCAGGGAGCCTACTTCTCCCTGTCCCTCTCCCTCTGTCTGCTGCTCTCCCTGCTTCTACTCTCTCTCTCTCTTTCTCTGTCAAATAAATAAATAAAATCTTTAAAAAAAATTTTAAAAATAAAATCAAAAGATCTACTTTTGTTGGGGTTTCTTTTGTACACATAATTTTTATTTTATTTTATATTTTTCTACATATTTGCTCCCATCATCAAATATTTGAAATGTGTTGGCATAAAGTTGTTCATTGCAGTCTCTTATTATGTTTTTGGTATCTGTAAAAAAAAAAAATCTACTTTTGTAGCAACGTTCAAATATACAAGACAGTATTGTTAACCATAGTCACCATGGTGTACACACCATCCCAGAACTTACTTATAAGTGGAAGTTTGTACCCTTTCACCACCTTCACCCATCTGTCCACCCCTGTCTCGCCACCTCTGTTAATCACCAATCTGTTCTCTGTATCTATGAATTTGTTTTTTGTTTAGATTCCATGTATAAGTAAGATCATGCACTGTTTGCCTATCTCTATCTGACTTATTTCACTGACAACCATTTTTAATATTTGAAAATATAGGTTCTTTCTGAGCTATCCAGTAATTTGAATGAATGACATCTAATCACATCTGCTTGCAAACACATTTTTCTACAATCTTCTTAAAGTTTTCAATTCTGGAATGATTCAGTTTTGGTTTGATGAGGGCAATAGATATTATTCTGAGATTTTTTTTTTGAGTGGTAATTTTGGCAATCATTGGATGCTTTTAATATGTATTGGTTGGATTTACCCATTCTTTAAACAAGGGGAAAAAAAAAACACCCACCAAGAAAAAAAATCCACCCACCTCTCCAATTTTTATCTGACTTTATATATGAAATATATTTCATTATTTTGTCCTATTTGAACTATTTCATGATTTTCTTTGAATTATCCCACTAATCAATATGTTGAAATATTTGGATTCTCTATTAATATTGATTTTAGCTTCTTTTGATAATCTCCTCCTACCTTTGTCCAAAGTTTTAATGAAAATATTGATGAGATCACAATTTTTTAAAACCAGTGTTTAAATAGCAGATATACTTCTTACTTTTTTTTTTAAAGATTTTATTTATTTATTTGACAGAGAGATAGAGAACACAAGTAGGCAGAGGGAGAGGGAGAAGCAGGCTCCCTGCAGAGCAGGGAGCCCGATGCGGGACTCGATCCCAGGACTCTGGGATCATGACCTGAGCCGAAGGCAGCCGCTTAACTGACTGAGCCACCCAGGCGCCCTAGCAGATATACTTCTTAAAACTGAACTTTAGAGAATATCTTTTTGATCATTCTGAGTTGTTTTTCTTATTGTTCATGAAAACCTTATAAAAACAAGAAAGATACAGAGATACTTATTGAGGTACTTTAGCAAGACTGTATTTACTGGGACTCAAAACCAAGCCTTCTGGTTTATAACTTTTCAAACTCAATTTATTAACATTAAAAAATATAAAAATAAGGGAATTTAGAGCTATTTTAAGTGTTGGTCAAATGGAATATAATTTACACTGAATTTTTGATATTTAGAAGTAGTTGGAAGATTAAAATTTGTAAAATTTCTTTCATTGTAAAGAAAGTTGATCTCATATTAAATGTCCATACTGCAATAAAAATGCCTTTCCTATAACCATAAGAATTTGAAAACTGAATACATTCACCTTTAGGTGAAAATTAGTCATCTATGGGATTGTTACAATGGGGATGGATTATCAGGCTCAGAGTTATTTTAGAAAAAACATAGTATTTGGATGAAGTTTGAACTCAGTGACCTCCAAGTATTATTTTAATGCTAAGATACTTGATTCTGTAATTATGTATAAGTGTATGTAAACAAATAATTACTAAATATTTCTTTTTTCTAAGTGAGGCCCTTAGAAACAGTTTTAATTTTGTTGGTGACCAGTAAAACTGAAATTGTTAATAGAAAATTGAATTGAAATAGAAATTGAATTCTTAATGAAAAAAAAAATACCTTTTACTAGAAAAACCGAAGTTGAACTTATACTATAGAAAATACATCATATATATTATGTATTTTTCCCTCCCTGGAATGCACTGACTATAAGATCCAGTTAAAGTAAGATAGTAATTAACTTACTTTACACTGAGGCAATTCCTTGGAGGACAGCTGCACCAAACCCCATGCTCTGAAATACCAACCACCCTGAACAGACTTGCTCCCTTGTGCCTGGGCAACACTGGCTGCACTTTGGGTGCCATGGGCTTTGTGGTAGGTTAAAATGTCCCTGGAGCCTATGCCCCCTGTTCAGCCTTGTAGAAATGCATCTCAGTCCTCTCCTTGCCTGAAAATTTCTAAGCTACCAGCTTGACTCTAAAACAAAGATGCTCAGTCTTAGGATTAATGAGATTTGTTCCTACTGACCAAGAGCAGCTCTGGTGAGTGAAACTTGTTCATATTTTCTGAAATTTATAGCCACCCTCCTGAGGAGCATAGTCCATGATTTCCTCCCAAAACTCATTCACTTTTTGAACTACGTTCATCATGTTTCTAAACCTATGAATCCTCCTGAATAGCTCCAGCAAACCCACAAATGGCCACCAAAATGTAAATTCAATGTGCTTTGTTGTTATTTTAAATTTCCTTTCTTAAATAAATGACGCGATTATAGTTTCTTCTTCTAAAACATCTCTCTTCCACTGGCTCTGTGATACCACTCTTCCCTGCTAGTTTTCTCCTTCTTCTGTGAATATTCTTTCTCACTCTCTTTGGCTAGTTCCTCTCATGCATATCTCTTGAAATTTGATGGTATCTAAATATCATCTTCGGTCCTCTTTTCTGTCTTTTTTTCCCCTAAAAATATTCTTGTAAGTGCCATTTAAAGGAGTCAGGTTAACTGCTTTTCTACATGATTTGCACACTTTTACTGAACTGGTGGTGCTTTAGGTACCACCCTAGGACTTCTGAGTTCCAGATCCTCATATATGACCTCAAGGTCAGCACACAGTCACCTCAGACTGGGTCTCTCTCATTAGAGTCATCTCCTCTCCCAACCATCTCCCTGTTTCTGTCATCTGTCTTCCTCTCTGCACATCCACCAGCCATAAGGATTTTATCGGCTCATTTTCTCTTGTAATTGTTACCTCTAGTTTTCACACCTATGGATTAGTTCAAACCATCAATATCTCTGGCAATATTTCATCCTTCAGTTTTGGGTTTGTTTTTTGGGGGGTGGTTTAAAAGATTTTTATGTATTTATTATTTGACAGAGAGAGACAGTGAGAGAGGGAACACGAGCAGGAGGAGTGTGAGAGGGAGAAGCAGGCTGCCCGCTGAGCAGGGAGCCTGATGTGGGGCTCAATCCCAGGACCCTGGGATCATGACCTGAGCTGAAAGCAGACGCTTAATGACTGAGCCACCCAGGCACCCCTCATCCTTCAGTTTTATGTCCTTCCAATCCAATGTCTGTGCTGTTGCCAGGTGTTTCCTAAAACTTAGTTTCAGTGAGCTCTCAAAATAAATGACAGCAAAACAAAAAGCTACTAGCTCAGTGATTTTCAACCTCTTTCCATTGGTTAGGGATTCATCAATGGAATAAATCACATCTGATGGAGTAACTCAAGTAATTTGATAGTACTGTGTAGAATTGAAATCAATCATGTATATACCCAGTTAAGTAAATATTTCTTAGTGCTGCTGTGTTAGGTTTCATTGCCAAAGGTGGAGAAATGGACAGAGATGGTGCAGGAATTGCCTCATGGTGAAGAAACTCAGTGCAAATGGACTGACCTTTCAACAAGTCTACAGATTTTTAAAAAGAAGTAGAAATCAGTAGAGTAATTCTGACACGCAGAATAATTTTGTCATTCTACAGTATCCCATTTAACATAAAGAGTGACACCAGCCAACCCCCCTAACAATTATGTTACATGTGGTATTAAGGTTTTGTTTGGTTGGTTGGTTGATTATTTTAGGAAATGGGCACTAACTATCTGATATATTTCAAGTCCGTGAGAAAAAGAATAAATAATTGTTTATTCTTATTGGAAGAGTCACAATAGAGATAATACTAGAAAGGCATATACTCTACCATTTAGCATTTTGCCTACAACATAGTAAGAAATAAATGCATTTTAGAAAACCTCATTATTTGTTCAAATGAACTTGATTGAACATATCTGAATCCAAATCATCCTAAGGTTTTAAAAATTAAAAGGACAAGGTATCATCAAACAGTTGTGAGATATATCAAGTTCCAAACCTCAGGACTCAGTGCTTAGCATCAGTGGTGTCTGCATGTTACAATTTTGAGGTTTATGTCACTGTTCAAGCTTTCCCTGGGAAGTTCATTACAACCAAATTTTGTTATTTTAAAAACGTTGAGTGCCTTTCAGAGGCGAACATTGCCCCTACATCTGGACTGTTCCTAGATCCATTTACAAAATGGTACCAACAACCTAATATTAGATGGTTAATGAAGGAAGTTTTACTACATCATTGTAATCCTAAGGTATTGTGTATAAGATGTAATAATACTAGTGTATTGGCACAATCCTCAATGAATTTGTTGAATGGAAAGACTTCATTGTCTTCATCAATTTCTCACCTTTGACAACCCAAACTCTGCTCCAGAAAATTCTGTTGACTTTTTTCGACCTATGTGAAGCTATTGATCACATTTAGGGGTTATGTTTTTGAATAATAGGGAAAGATTTTTCCTTTTTTTTTATTATGTTATGTTAGTCACCATACAGTACTTCATTAGTTTTTGATGTAGTGTTCCATGATTCATTATTTGTGTATAACACCCAGTAGTAAAGATTTTTCTAAGTTAAATGTTATCTAATCACTATGGGGATAAATTTGTCTCGATTTCCATAGCTCTATGCTGAGTGCACTATTCCTTGACATACAGATATACTAAATATCATACATTCTTTCCTACTGTCGTTTGGCTCCCCAAATAGAGTCATACTTGCTATCTTCAGTTGTGACCATGGCCAACTTGACCTCCATGAGTGGATTCCTCCTCATGAGGTTTTCTGATAACCATGAGCTTCAGATTTTACTTGCATTGCTGTTTTTGGTGACATACCTGTTGGCCTTGACAGGCAACCTCCTCATTATCTCTGTAACCAGCTTGGACCATCCCCTCCAGTCCCCTATGTATTATTTCTTGAAACACCTCTCTCTTCTGGACCTCTGCTTCATCTCTGTCACAGTTCCCCAGTCCATCACAAATTCACTTATGAACAATGGTTACATATCCTGTGGCCAGTGCATTCTTCAGGTATTCTTCTTCATAGTTCTGGCCTCATCTGGAGTTGCCATCCTCACAGTGATGTCTTATGACCGGTATGTCACCATCTGTTGGCCCCTGCAGTATGAGACCATTATGAACGACTATGCTTGTAGGCATGCAGTGACAGCTGTGTGGCTTGCTGGGGGCCTCTTTGGGCTCATGCATACAGCTGTGAACTTCTCCATACCTCTCTGTGGGGAGAGAGTCATTCACCAATTCTTCTGTGATATTCCTCAGCGCTGAAACTAGCTTGTTCTCATGAATTCATCAATGAGATTGCAGTGGCTGCCTTCACAACCTCAGCAGCATTCATCTGCTTGGTCTCCATTGTGCTCTCCTATGTTCACATCTTCTCTACTGTGCTGAAGATCCCATCAGCCGAGGGCCAGACCAAAGTCTTCGCCACCTGCTTACCACACCTGTTTGTAGTCACCTTCTTCCTCTCCACTGCAGGCTTTGAGTTTCTGCACCCCCCTTCCAACTCCCAATCAGCTATGGATCTCATGTTCTCCATATTCTATACGGTGATACCACCAACACTCAATCCAGCTATCTACAGTTTACGGAATGAAGCCATGAAGGCAGCTCTGAGGAAGGTGCTATCAAAAGGAGAATTTGCCCAGAGAAAGATGTATTTAAAAGCCATTTTTAAATTCTAAAGAACCATAAAAACAAAAGGTACTGTTATTACATTCATCTTGTAAGAGGGTAGATCTGATTTCCTCTCAGAACTCCCTTCCAACCTATCTATTCTTCTCAAACCTGATTCATCAAAATTTAAGATATTATGCTTCTAAGGATAGTGACTTTCCTTCCTCCAATTAAAGTGTTATTTTAAGGCATCTTTTAGGATTTTGTGTGTGTGCGTGAGAAAAGGTAATGAGTTTAGGTTTTGGCCAGTATAATTTAAAGTTGATTTTTAACAAAGAGTTTCCAGACTGTGGTCAGGCAGGCTGACTGTGACTATGAGAGCACATTCCTAGTATGTATGTATGCTTTCCAGTGGGCCTCCAAGTTTCTTACCTATATATATATTTTTTAATTTCATTATGTTATGTTAGTCACCATACAATACATCATTGGTTTTTGATGTGGTGATCGACGATCCACTGTTTTCGTATAACA
>NC_138370.1:33585-57086 GCF_054177405.1 Leptonychotes weddellii
GAGAGAGACAGCGAGAGCAGGAACACAAGCAGGGGGAGTGGGAGAGGGAGAAGCAGGCCTCCCACCGAGCAGGAAGCCCGATGCAGGACTCGATCCCAGGACCCTGGGATCATGACCTGAGCCGAAGGCAGACGCTTAACGACTGAGCCACCCAGGCACCCTTTCACTATTCCATGTTAATCAAATTTATGATTACTATGATGGTTATTTAAAATGTATTTTATTTTTATTTATATATATTTTTTTTAATTTAAAATTTCCTTAGTTAACATAAAGTGTAATACTGGTTTCTGGAGTAGAATTCAGTGATTCAGCATTTATATACAATACCCAATGTTCATCACAACAAGTGCCCTTAATGTCCATCACCCGTCTAGCCCATATCCCAGCCACCTCCCTCTATCAACCCTCAGTTTGTTCTCTATGGTTAAAAGACTCTTATGGTTTATTTCTCTCTTTCCTTCCCCCTGGCCCCATCCCATATGTTCATCTGTTTTCCTTCTCACATTCCATATATGAGTAAGACCATGTGGTATTTGTCTTTCTCTGACTGACTTCTTTCGCTTAGCATAGTATACTCTAGTTCTATCCATGTCATTGTGAATGGCAAGATTTCATCCTTTTTGATGGCTGAGTAATATTCCAGCCAGTGTGTGTGTGTGTGTGTGTGTGTGTGTGTGTGTGCGCCACATATTCTTTATCATGGTGGTTTTTAAAATGGCTTTTTATTTTAAATTATGTATTATATAATGCCCCTCTTTATTCTGATGAGTATTCTTAAGTTTGTTTATTTTTACTTATTTTTATTTTTTGTGCTGTTAAGTTAAATTCTACCTTTTCTGATATTAATATTGCCACCTCAGATTTATTTTTATTTGCATTTGCTGAAATTTTGCTTTTTATTTTTAATCTTTATTACACTTGCTAAGACTTGTTTTTATAAACAATACATTTTACATGCAGTCTTCAATTCCTATTTAATGGAATTGAGCTCATTCATAATAAGTATTTTAGTTGCTTCATTAAATTTTATGCTTTAGATCTACTTTTTAATTATTGATTGTTTCACTTTGTTTTTTTCTTATATTTCCTTAGTTTTTATTTTCCTGGTTTGATTCTTTATTCTTTCCTTAGAATTTTCTGGTTAATTAAGAAGTTCTATTTTCTACTCTCCTACTCCATTAATGGTTATTACCATCCCTGTAACACTTACAAACAAATTTCTCAACCATTATGTGGAAGAAAGAGGACCCCCATGTCCCCAGTCCAATTGCTTTGTCCCCCTGCTGCGTCTCTTCATGGGAGGAGAGGTTTTCAGATGCTTTACTTCCTCCCTCTTCCTCAATAGGTAAGACCATTAGAATGTTTCATTTGCCTTCTCTCTCCGCCGCTCCCCCCATTCTTATGCTTTGTAGAGGCCATTCAGTTCTTCAGTTTCAGATTATGACATGTTTTCTCTTTTCAGACTGGCTTCTCTATGTCAGTAATCTATATTGAACACTTGTGATGAATGTGTGCTGGTGTGGATGGTGGTTGCTGATCCCAATCACACTCCCATACATTTTTTAAGTTCTGCCAGGGCTTAGTTGTACACTTTGGATATGTCAGAGGAGACAGCATGTGCAGTTCCATTGTTCAACATCAGTTGCAATGGAAACATGTTGGCTGGTATTGGGCCTGAAAGCCTGAGGAGCCTGACAATCCCTGGCACAAAGTTTCTCAGCTTGTGGTCCACATCGAGTGGTACAGAAAGATGAAGAACAGTAAACACTGAAAAATGTCCATTCAATTAAGCAATTGGAACAATGTTGTTTCTAGGAGATTCGTTTAGTGGAATGATAGGGATTCTGTGTGAGGAATGCAGGAAGGCGTGACAGTGCAGCTGGCTGCCACTGGAGGCACTGTGGAGCTGCAGTTGAACAGACACAGGAAGGCATGAAAGTGCAGCTTGCTGCCACTGGAGACAGTGTGAGCTCCAGTTGGAAAGATGCAGGAAGTTGTGACAGTTGTGCAGCTTGCAGCCACTGGAGGTAGTGGTGAGCTGCAGTGCGAGAGATGCAAGAAGACATGCCAGTATATCTTGCTGCCACAGGAGGAAGTGGTGAGTTGCAGTGAACCATATAACAGGAAGCCGTTACAGTGCTGCTTGCCACCACTGGAGGCACTGTTAAGGTGTAATGCATGAGGAGCTGGAAAACGTGACAGTACAGCTTGCTGCCATTGGATGAAGTGGTGAGCTGCAGTGCGAGAGATGCTGGAAGCCGTGCCAGTGCTGCTTGCTGCCACTGGAGGCAGTGTTGAGCTTCAGTGTCCACGGAACAGGGAGCTGTGACAGAGCAGATTGCTGCCACTGGAGGCAGTGTTGAGCTGCAGTGCGAGAGACTCTGGAAATCATGTCACTGCAGCCTGCTGCCACTGGAGGCAGTGGGAGCTCCAGTGGCCATATAACAGGAAGCCGTGACAGTGTAGCTTGCTTCCAGGGCAGGCAGTGGTGGATGCAGTGAGAGAGATGCTGGAAGACCTGCCTGCGCTGCTTTTTGCTACTGGGGCAGTGGTGTGCTGCAGTGAACCATAGACCAGGAAGCCATGACAGTGCATTTTGTCACCACTAGAAGCACTGTTGAGCTGCAGGGTGAGAGATGCTGGAAGATGTGGCCGTGCAGCTTGTTGCCACTGGAGGCATGGTGAGCTGCAGTGAGCCCAAACAGGAAACCCAGCCTATGCCCCTTCCTGCCACTGGAGGCAGTGGTGAGCAGCAATTTGGTGAGAGGCAGGAAGTTGTGACAATGCCGCCTGCCGCCACAGGATGCGGTGGTGAGCTGCAGTTGGCTGTAAACAGAGCATCCTAGCTGGTGCAGACAAGCCTGGTTGCTCCACGTTTTTGTTCTCTAGCATTTCTATGGATAGGCCTTTGTATTAACTAATTTTACTATGAGCCTCTTTTGAAGCTTATTCTGGTATTTCACCTAATAATTCTAGACCAATATTTCGAGTTATTCTGTAAAAGGGATAATGTAGTGAATATTTGTGTGATAGCTATGTGCCAAAATGTGTTCTGTGCTTAATAAACATTATATTATTTACTTCTCATTAGAACTCTATGAAGTTACTATTGTAATCTCATTTTAAAATGAAGAAACCGGGCGCCTGGGTGGCTCAGTTGGTTAAGCGACTGCCTTCGGCTCAGGTCATGATCCTGGAGTCCCGGGATCGAGTCCCGCATCGGGCTCCCTGCTCGGCAGGGAGTCTGCTTCTCCCTCTGACCCTCCCCCCTCTCATGTGCTCTCTCTCATTCTCTCTCTCTCAAATAAATAAATAAAAAAATCTTAAAAAAAAAAATAAAATGAAGAAACCGAAGTTAACACATGGACGAATTTGTGTACTTAAAACTTGGCAAATTTGGAATTTGAAGACAGTTTTGTCAGATTATCAAGACTGGGTGTGTTAATCATGGACTGGTTCTCTAACCTCTATAGCTGATTCTCATTTTTGTGGTAATTATATTCTCTCTATAAAGTTGCTGTGAACACTGAACTGGCTAATTCTGAATTACCCTCTTGCTCTAGGTGAAATTCAGGGCTGGGTTTCTGCTCACATTTTTATCAACTGCTCAATATATAACTTTGTTTTCAGTGTTCATGGCGTAAAGACAGCTTATTTAATAGGTATGGCTTATGAACATTGACTTGTAGCCAACAGCAGCACTATAACTCATGGCTGAACAAAGCTTATCTGACACATGTACTTTTTCTGTGGGGCACATCACAGCCTTCTTGCACTAAGGAACATCAGGCAGCTCTTCTGCACTGTACTTGGGGCCATTTTAAACTGTGAAATCACCAACACCCCCACCCCAAAATTGCAAAGTATGTGGCATTACAATATACCATGTAAAGGACTTATGTTTATAGTATGGGAACTGAAAAAGAGGGAGATCTTCATCTTGTTCAACACCCCTGAGAACATGCCTATCACAGATTCAGATGTCCACACCTGACTGGGAAGATGCTCTTGGTGCTGATTTGGGGGACACAAATACATATGAGAGAGCAGGCCATTTCACAAATACTGAGTCCACAAGTAATGAGGATCGACTATTCTGATCTCTACTGTGGTGATCTGTGGTGTTTTATTTCCATTTGATACTGTTTAATACATTTTCACAAGGCCAGGGATTATGAATAAAATGACAATTTTTTATTCATTCATTCATGTCTTCAT
Source organism: Leptonychotes weddellii (assembly GCF_054177405.1). Classification (NCBI taxonomy): domain Eukaryota; kingdom Metazoa; phylum Chordata; class Mammalia; order Carnivora; family Phocidae; genus Leptonychotes; species Leptonychotes weddellii. The sequence goes on from NC_138370.1 coordinate 37,807, forward strand.
GTATTTTTATTATGCTTTCACTAATCTTTCATGAAACAGCTAATGTGCATGGGAAACAAAGGTGAACAACATATATTACCTGCCCTGGCCACTATTTACTTTCAGCTTGTAGTCTAGTAAAGAAGAAAGCTAAATGCAAGAATGTGTAAATCCTTAAATAGAAACCACAAAGACTATGATTTATCTTGATAAATCTTGCTGGATAGAATACCATCTCTTTTGTAGGAAAATGAATTGCTAATCCTCAAGAAGCCTTGGAAGATATGGGGTAAGACAATATTTTGAGTTAGGTTCAAGAGACACTGTTGTTAAAGGCTCCTTGGATGCAAGTTGTGTAAGGTGCCCCAGATGGGCTTGGGAGCTAATACTCAGGTAATGATACTGCCCTCTGGCTTGTGAAGTATCCTAGCAACATGGGGGCCTATGGGAATGTGTGCTTCTCTTACAAGTGGAATTAATGATACAAAGTGGGGTGTATATGTGACCAAAACAACAATGATATAGATGGTCATCAGGCTTGAGCTTGACGTTAGTCCCCCTGAACTGTCCCTTAGTCAATTCTGAGAGTTGGCAAGGTGTGTTCAAGAATGGGTTTCTCTGGTCCTTCCTGCCCAGTGTCCTCCTTGTGCCTTCATGATCCTGCTCTGTGACAGTGCCAACTGCCTCCCTCTGCTTAGCCATTGTTTGCATGGTTGGCATCTCTTTCCCTACCCTGGCTGTGAGGAAGGTGACTGCTGGCCCCTGTAATTGCTTTTTGTAAGCAAGGTAACAGGCCATTCCAGAATCCTCCTTTGTGCCATTTAGATCAAGTTGTAGCTTATAGGAGAATCTGCTGTAGCCTTAATTTAATGGGAGATAAGGATGATGCAGATAACTATTTGCTCTCATACTGTCCCCCATGTACCTGAGTGTCTTTGTCCTTGGTAATTTGCCTGGCCAGGTAATTTGCCTGGTATACCCATCTCATCTGGGACTGCTCGTGACTTTTTCACCCAGTCTAGGCCAAACTGACCTCAGCACACCAAGGGAGGTAGAAATATATTTTTCCTGCTAATATCACACCATATTTTGGAGGCCTCATTTTCGTGCCCAAGATTAATCTCTTTCCAGGATGATTAGCAGTACAACATCTACTACCCACAAACGATCTTTGCTTTCACCATGGAATTTTATTCTGGACCTGTGGACTCAACAAGACAATAAAATCTATTTTGACAAAAATGTTTGTCAACTATCTCTCAAAGTTAAGAAGATTCACACTTTCAATGGTAAACTTGACTCCTCTCTGAAGTGGTGTGTTCCCATCAGTTTTATGTTTGGAGCAGCCTTGCTGCAAGTCAGGGTCATGAAGTGAGTGTCAACAATCTTGAACTTCCTTTGGTTTGGATTATGTCCAAGTTGTTCTGTTCAAGATGATTAGTGTACCTTATATCAACCACAAAAACAGCTGTGAGAAAAAACAGCATATGTGAAATTGATGGGAGAGTACAAAATATCCAAGACATGTGTTCCTCACCACAGGCTTTGACAATGAGACTCCTCATAGGTGTGTTGTGCGGGGGTAAGGTGGAGTCCACCCTCCAGGTTCTCAGGTGTGGAGAACTCTCCTAGGTGCTGAAATTTTAACATGTGGTGGCTTGCATGTCCTTAATTTCAATTCTCTGCTATTCCGAAATACACCCATTTTAGCTGCTAAAAATAACTTTTTAAGGTTAACAACATTCATACTACATCTTGGGTATGTACTACTTACAAAGCAGTAGATGTGCTGGGCAGACGTCCCACTCAGAGGATATTGAAAGGCCATACAACCGTTTATGTTATGGACAGAGAACAATTTCCCAACTTAGGTTCAACTGCTTGCCGCTTGAAAATTAATACTCAGAGACAAGTGATGGTGGGAAAGGAAAGCCAGCAACTTGGGAAGATGGTGAACTAATATCTCAAAGACCATCTTTCCTGTCCAGGTGAGACCAGGGGCTATAAAGGGGAGGGCATGGAGAAAGGGAGGGGGATACATGTGGGAGGAGCAGGTGCCTAGCCCATGACTCATATGTGGACATGACCCTGAACAGACTTGCTGGACTCTGTGGCAGCTGTTTTTGAATGCGGTCAGGCCTTATCTTTGGGAAAGTCTGGTCCTTCACTCCTAAAAGGCCAGTGGTCTGCAAATCTCAAGGAAAGTAGACTATTTCTGCTACAGACTTAGGTCAGCAAGCAAGAAGCACATAAGCTTGAAACCAGTTAACTCTTAAGACATGTTGGATTGCTGTGACATTTGGACATTGTAGTGAAATGCCAGCTTCCCTCCACTAAAAGAAGGCCCAGTTCTGGCAACCTCTGACCATCTACATAAAACACTCCTCTGAAGGGTTGTCTCTATAGAAATACAGTTGACTCTTGAACAACACGGATCCACTTACATGCAGACTTTTTTTTTTTATAAATACGGTCCAGTACTGTAAATGTGTTTTCTCTTCCTTTTCTTAACATTTTTCTTTCTTTTAGCTTACTTTATTGTAAGAAACTGTGTATAATACACATAACATACAGAATATGTGCTAATAAACTGTTTATGTTACTGGTAAAGCTTTTGGTCAGCAGTAGGCTATTCGTAGTTAAGTTTCTGGGGAGTCAAATTTATACATGGGTTTTCAGCTGCATGGGAGTTGGTGCTCCATGATGATCCAAGGGTCAGCTGTATTGTCTGGCATGGTGATTGAGCTTAGAGGCAGCATGATAGGGAGTGAGTTCAGAGCAGGGTTCTGGGAGGACCACTTTTAGTGGTGGTAGAGGGATATTTCAGACAACTCTGGGGAATTTTGTGATGAGTTTGGTGGAAGAGACTGGGGATTGGGAATGAGCTGCTGGGGGAGAGCATCAGTCCCTGTGTGGATTTGATTCTTGGTTTCTGCTCCATTTCTGGTCAAGTCAACAGCTCAGGAAACTCCTCTGGAAAGAGACAAGTGTCTCAGGAGGCTGGTCTTTCTTGTGCATTTAGGGCTGCTCTCCAGAAAATCTGTAATTGGCTCTCAGGGGCTTGCCTCTCCCCTCTGGGCAATTGTCAGCTTCCCTGTGATAAAGGAAGGACCTACAAGGAAAGGTCACAGGAGTCTGGGTGCTGGCAGAGGAGACGCAGAGTGGAGGAGAGAATGGGTCTAGGGTGCTGAGAGTGACTGGTGAGCCGTTGCTAATCAGTGCCCTGCATGACGTCAGCTTGAACTCACAGAGGGAGAGCAATGAAGGCAGGAAATGTCAATATTCTGAAGCCCTCAGCCCACTTTAGCACATATTCTCCTACTCACGGTTTTCCTTTAGGATTGCTATTTCAGGTGAGTTTCCTATTTTTGTATAATTCTTTGCAGCTTAGTTCACAGATTCTTTTAGAAATCTAAAGAATTGTTCTTTGCAGAGTTTTCTCCTCTAATCAGTAACACATTTCCTTTAACTCAGAGAGTCAAAAAGTCTCTTTTTCAAAAGTTTTTAAGGAAATTCTACAGTGTTCCTCCAGAATCCTATTGTTGCCACTTCTATCACTGGGACCTTAAGATGATGGTTTTCAATCTCCCCTCTGTACCCTGCTCATTTCCTTGTCTCCTGGAGGTGGACCGTAGATCTTCATGAAGCAGCCGCAGTTGGAGTAGGACACCTTCACACCAATTTCCTTCATGATGGAGATTTATCCTCTTTCTCATGGGATAACAGATCTGGGATATGCCTAATGTCATTATGTTTTCTTTAAAAAAATTTAGTATATTTTCTACTTTATTACAGAGTAAATGCCAAAGAAGACTAAAGAGAGTTAAATTAAGAATTCAAACTAAATGAAAATTTATTTATTGTTTTCTGTTTATAAAAATAACATGTTTACCAGATATTACAATATATATGGGAATACATTTTCTTCATTTTCCAAAGAAATATTAAAATTCAGTTTGTATTTCCATCAATGGTGATATTTTTAACTGAGGACCCCCTGCTATGACTTTTATCTGTACAGGGTTGAGCCTGTGATTGGGTGTTTTTCAAAAAATGGATATTTTGCACTGTTTTCACTTCCCTCCCTGTTAGAATGGGGTCTTCAAGCACAAAATTCAGCTCCTTCCCTACTTGATCGCCCCTCTCTGTTTCTGGGGCATAGTGACCTCTCCTCCAGTGACCCTGCACACACCCCATACCTCTTTGCTTTCCTTCACTCCTTGAAAAACAGGTCTGGGATGCAGTGGCCTGAAAGGCGAGGGTTATCTTACAATATAAAACTAGTTTTCACAAGAATGAACTTTTAAAAAAACTCCCAAGAACAATCTGATTTGGGAGATAGAATACAACCATATTTCCAGAAGCTCTGCTAGTGGATTCTGAGACCATACACACAGTAATTGAAATTAGATATTCCACTGGGGATGGAAACTGAGTTTGACTAACTCATGTATAGGTGGATGACACCACCTTGGCCTTTTGAAAATGGCTTAATACCCCAAGCTCCCCTAACATTTGTATTTCACCCTTTGTTTCCATTCTCATCTCTTGTTTTTCTGACTACATCCCTGGATAGGTTGGCATTGTTTAACATTTATTCAGTGGCATAATGAAGGTCAGTGGTGTTGGGGACATTGTAATGTGTTTGTTCTCCTCATATTGTGTATGTGTATGGGGGGGCTGGGTTTTGCCAAGACTGAGGTCTTAATGGTGCCCTAGAGATTGCCACCCAGGGACATATGCCTCTGACTGCTGATGCTCTTGTACTTGGAGGTCAATGGGACTTCATTTCCTTTGGTTCACCTGACTTGCTCTCATCCTCACTCTGCATTCCCTGAAATCCATTTCCTGAAATCCTGGTTCCTCTCCAGGATAGTTGGAGTTAGGGAAATAAAACATTGCTCCCTTCATGAACAAAGTCATGAGATGGATTTCAATAGGCACACATGAATTTCACAACAAAATCATTAACCTTATGTTTGTCCTCATCTTGCTGTTTTCCACTCCACCTCTTTCTGGTGTCAGCCAGCTGAATGCTGCCACAAGAAAGAAGGATTCCACTTCATTTATGACCTGGAGAGTGAATAAGTGGAATCTATAGGTATGAAAATCTTGGTCCACTATAGGGATAAATGGCTGTGTCAGTATGATCCACTTTTGGCACTGATTCCTGGGGTGATGGTGAGTTATTTATGACTGAAGGTTCTGGACTGGTTTGCATTCCTTCCTCTCCTGGGAGAGCAATGGTGTAGAAAGGACCCACCCCTCAGATTGGGTTTGGGTTGCATAAATGATCTAGGGGCTACAGGAGGTCCTCAAAGGAAAGCCAAATTCATACCACAAGGAAGAACACTGAGGTATAGAATATGAAATAGGACAGTAACAAAACTTCTGGGATTTCTAGGTCCATGGAGTGCAGAAGCCCCACTTCACATGGGCTTTAATTGTGGTACAGGTGGTTTTAAACATCAGTGTTTATTGAGCCTTCATCTTTGTTTAGAACTTTCCTGAGTGTGGTGGATATAAATTGTAATCTCTGTGATAGAGGAACTAGCAGTCTTTCCCAGGAAGAGAAAGTGCAAACAACAGAATAATGAATGATCACTTCAAGGCAGTGCACCTGCTCCCCAGGTTCCAGCTGTGTGGAATCTTCCTTCTTCCATTCTTGTTACCTTGGGCCCAGCTTCCTCAATACCATCCAAGTGCAGGTGGACCCCATCTTCCCAGTTTCTAAAAGCCTCAGGTGTGCCCTGGTGCCTATAGGATAGAGCTCCAGTTCCTCCTTGTGACAGGACAGGACCCCTGTGCTCTGGTCCTGGACCACCTCTCCATCCTTACCTTCCATGTTCTTTGCCTCAATCCTAATGCTTCTCCAGAAGTGAAATTCTTTTAACTGTCCTTGGCTACTTTCCCCCTGACTCCCCTTTCCCCTCTTCATATTCTATGTGGTTTCTGGCCTCAGTTTCTACAGCTCATTTTCCTTTTACCTGAAATGTCCTCACCTCCATATCTTCTGTTCTCCACAGCCATCACATCAGTCCAGGGTCACTTCCTCCCAGGAGTGTTTCTTTTTTTTTTTTTTTTAATATTTTATTTATTTGTTTGACAGAGAGACAGCGAGAGGGAACACAAGCAGGGGGAGTGGGAGAGGGAGAAGCAGGCTTCCCGCTGAGCAGAGAGCCCGATGTGGGGCTCGATCCCAGGACCCTGGGATCATGACCTGAGCCGAAGGCAGACGCTTAACGACTGAGCCAACCAGGCACCCCACCCCCCAGGAGTGTTTCTTACAGGTTAGATCCATGAGCTCTCTTTTAGTGTATTGCAATTATTTGTTGATGTGTCCATTTTCTACATAAGATTGTAAGCTTCATGAGCATATGGACCGGTTTCATTTGACCTAGAATACTCAGCACCTGGCATAATATCTTCTCTACACTATATACTTAGTGCATGATTGCTCAAGAAGTAAAGGGCTCTACTGGTCAAGGAGGTTTTATGGAGAAGATGAAATGTAAACTGGACCTTCGAATATTTCATAGTCAGAGCAGGCAGGGGAATGGGACTCTGGATTATATGAAAAAGGCAGATGTGGCCTCGGGCATGAAGTACAAAATAGTGTGAAGTGAAGTCTCCCACCCACCTTTGGCTCTCAGCCATCCAGGTCCACCTCTTAGGCAACTGATGTTTTAGCCTCTCTGTATTAAAGAGAACTTATATTTTATGTGATAATAAACAGAATATATGCTTATCAATCCTGCAGCCTAAAAAATAACATTGTTAGGATTTGGTATGCGTGTGTGTGTGTGTGTGTGTGTGTGTGTGTATGTATAAATGAATATAAGGGGTTTGTTTCTGTATCTTTCCATTATGCTCTCAATCATTTGATGTACTCTTACTGTTTTCAATATAAAACCCCACACATCACTTTGGATAGCATAGGAGATTTTCCTTGTAGGTACACAGACCCATTTTTAGATCTTCAAAATTCAATGACATGTCTTTGCTTTCATGGATGCCTCCCCTGCTTGGAATGCTCTGCCCACTCTCCTGCCTGTTGCCTGGCCAGCTCTTCCCTGTCCTGCAAAACTGAGCCTACAAGCTGCCTTCCCTGACCAGATTCTCACACCTCCTCTACTCCTCTGCATTTGGTCTCTGTTCCCACAGCACCTATACTTCCCAGCACTATCATTGATCACATTTCCACTATAAAATCTGGAATGACTTGATGAAACAAGCATTTAAAGAAGACTGTCTTGCTAAGGGAGAGGGAAAATTGGGGACTAGCAGGCCACACAGAGGTAACTGTGCTGAGATGGTCATGAAGGGGCTTTGAAATGAGTGGTGTGTAAGGAGGAGGGAATGTGTGAGGGACGTCACTGACTGGGCGTGGGGAACGGGAGAGGAAATTCAGATGAAAATGACTATGATATGGTAAGCTCAGTATCAAAGCAGAATTTTGTACCACTCACTTGCTTGGTTGTGGTTGGGAAGGATAGAGGAATTTGTGTTTGATCATGCTGATTTTGAGCTGAGGGTAGGGTGTGTCTAGCGGGCATTTGGAGGGTGTTGTTCAGGAGGAAGGCTGTGTGGGTGGTTCTACAGATTAGGATGGTGGATTCACTGTGTCACAGAAACACTGGGTTGAATTAATAGGGTGGAGGGCTCTGAAGACTGCACTGGTGTTTGGATGAACTCTCTGGAGCCATGGAGAACATGCACAATTAAGGACAGCTCCAGGAACAGGAGTTGGACAAGGAGTAAGCCACTACAAAGAGGGAGAGGTGAGGACGTGCAAGGGACTTTTGTTCTGGAGACTCACTCTCATCATTTTCATTTTAGCCCTAGTTTTCTCGGAGTTGGTGTAGGAGAAGAGATGCACCAGAATATCTCCCTTAATCTCTGCCAGAGAGCAGCTTGGATGATCCCCATGGAAATGGTCGCTCTAGAAAACCAAACTATCACAGAATTTGTCCTCCTTGGTTTCCATGACATAGCTGAGCTGCATCTCCTTTTCTTTATTGTGTTCACTGTCATCTACGTCTCCACTGTTGTGGGGAATATGCTAATCATTGTGGTGGTGGTTAGCTCACAGAGTCTCCACACACCCATGTATTTCTTCCTGGTTAACCTGTCTTTCCTGGAGATCCTCTACACCTCCACAGTGGTGCCAAAAATGCTGCAGGGCTTCTTGCAGGAGGCAGCCATCTCTGTGGCCGGATGCCTGCTCCAGTTCTTTATCTTTGGCTCTCTAGCCACGGCTGAATGCTTCATGCTGGCCGTCATGGCCTATGATCGCTACCTGGCGATCTGTTATCCACTCCGCTACCCCGTCCTGATGGGGCCCAGAGGGTGTTTGAGGCTGGTGCTCATTGCTTGGCTTTCTGGCTTTATGGTAGATGGACTGGTTGTGGCCCTAATGGGCCAACTGAGGTTCTGTGGCCCCAGCCACATTGACCACTTTTACTGTGACTTCATGCCTTTGATGGGCCTGGCCTGCTCGGATCCCAGCATCACCCAGATGACAACATTCATTCTTTCTGTGGTCTGCCTCACTGCCCCCTTTGGACTGATTCTGACATCCTATGCCCGGATCATGGTAGTTGTGCTAAGGGTCCCTGCGGGGAACCAGAGGCGAAAGGCTTTCTCCACCTGCTCCTCCCACCTGGCAGTTGTGTCCATCTTCTATGGAACTCTCATGGTTTTGTACATTGCACCCTCTGCCATCCACTCCCAGCTCCTCTCCAAGGTCTTTGCCCTGCTCTACACTGTGGTCACCCCTCTTCTCAATCCTGTGATCTACACCCTGAGGAATAAGGAGGTTCATCATGCATTGCGAAGGCTTCTGTATATTAAGCACACCGAAACACCTGATTGAAGGAGAATGGTGGTGAATATTTTATTTGGACTTTGGATGTCTCCATTGGGGTGTCTTTCAGGACTTGTTGGGGAGGAAGAACTTTGTTCTATTTTGACTTTTCCCTTTGTAAAACATTCTATAGTTACTCTAAAAATGATCAAAAATTTTCAAGCTAACTTAAAATTTACTTTTATCTTTTATTATTCTTTTTAAAATAGTCTATGTATATTTAATAGAAAAAATAGATGCACAAAAGTAGCAACAGAAAGCTGACCTGGAAATATTGGCTACTAGTATTGTGTGTGGATTGTGAAACTTTGTAATCTGGTTTTCTACTGGACACTGTGTCTTAAACATTATTCTATTTCAATAAGTATGTACTTACATACTCTTTTGGGTTTTTTAGAATGGCTAAACATGATTTGTTTAAATAATGTACAATTGTGGGATCTTTTTAGTTGTATGCAATTCTTTCACCATATGAATATAGTTTGCATCCAGATTTTACTTCAATAAATCTTTAGAACTTCAATTGCCTGGTCTAAGGCTCTACAATATTTTTTAAAACTTAAAGATGAATGCATTTTCTTTCTTTCTTTTTTTTTTAAAAAGATTTTATTTATTTGACAGAGAGAGACACAGCGAGAGAGGGAACACAAGCAGGGGGAGTGGGAGAGGGAGAAGCAGGCTTCCTGTCGAGCAGGGAGCCCAGTGCGGGGCTCGATCCCAGGATCCTGGGATCATGACCTGAGCCGAAGGCAGACGCTTAACGACTGAGCCACCCAGGGGCCCCTATTTATTTCTTTTTAATTTCTTTTATTGTGGACAATTTCAAACATATGAAAGTGGAGAGAAAATTATAGCAACCCCATGTAGCAATCATATAGCTTCAGTCTCTGCATTTGCCAACCCTGTTTCAAAGACTTATACCTCCTTTTTTTATGCAAAATTTTAGAGCAGATTCAGATGTGTACATTGTGTAAGGACATATTCCACATGCAAATATTTACTGTGCTCTATGACTGGTAAAGACATTTTTAATTAAGTTTTAATTTTAATACCAGTATAGTTAACATACAGTGTAATATTAATTTTAGGTGTACAATATAGTGATTCATCATTTCTGTAGGTCACCCTGTACTCATTACGATGAAGTGCACTCCTTAATCCCCACCACCTAGTCCACCCATTCCCCCTCCCACCTCCACTCTGGTGAATATCAGTTTGTTCTCTATAGTTAAGAGTCTGTTCCATGGGCACTTGGATGGCTCAGTTGGTTAAGCATCTGCCTTTGGCTCAGGTCATGATTCCGGAGTCTGGGGATGGAGCACTGTGTTGGGCTCCCTGCTCAGCTGGGAGTCTGCTTCTCCCTCTCTTTCTGCTCTTCTCCCCTCTAGTGCTCTCTCTCTTGCTCTCTCTCTCTCTCAAATAAATAAAATCTTTAAAAAAGAGTCTGTTTCTTGGTTTGTTTCTCTCTCTTTCCCCCCTTGGCTCACTTCTTTTGTTTCTTAAACTCCACATATGAGTGAAATCATATGGTATTTGTCTTTCTCTGACTTATTTCACTTAGCATGATTCCCTCTAGTTCCATCCATGTATTGCAAATGGCAAGATTTAATTCTTTTTGATGGTTAAGTAATATTCCATTGTATATATGCACTACATATTCTTTATCCATTCATCTGTTGATGGACAATTAGGCTGTTTCCATTTTGGCTATTGTAGATAATGCTGCTATAAACATCAGGATGCATGTATTCTTTGAATTAGTGTTTTTGTATTTATTAGGTAAACACCCAGTAGTGTGATTACTGGATCATAGGGTAGCTCTATTTTTACCTTTTTGAGGAACCTCCATACTGTTTTCCAGATTGGCTGTACCAGTTTGCATTCCTCAAACAGTGTAAGAGGGCTTCCCTTTTACTGCATCCTCACCAACATCTGTTGTTTCCTGAGTTATTAAATTTAGCAATTCTGACCAGTGTGAGGTTATGATATCTCATTGTGGTTTTGATTATGAGTGATGTTGAGCATCTTTTCATCTGTCTGTTAGCCATCTGTATGTCTTTTATGGAGAAATATCTATCCATGTCTTCTGCCCATTTCTTAACTGAACTTTTTGTTTTCTGTGTGTTGAGTTTGATAAGTTCTGTATTGATTTTGGATACTAGCCCTTTATCAGATATATCATTTGCAAATATATTCTCCCATTTTGTAGGTTGTCTTTTAGTTTTGTTGATTTTTTTCCTTTGCTGTGCAGAACCTTTTTATCTTGATGTAGTCTCAACAGTTTATTTTTGCTATTATGTGCTTTGGCTCAGGAGACATATTTAGACAAATATTGGTACAGCTGATGTCAGAGAAATTATTACCTGTGCTTTTGTCTAGGATTTTTATGGTTTCCTGTCTCATATTTAGGTACTTAATCCATTTTGAGTTTATTTTTTGTGTATGGTGTAAGAGAATGGTCCACTTTCATTCTTCTGCATGTTGCTGTCCAGTTTTCCCAACACCATTTGTTGAAGAGACTGTATTTTTTTTCCATTGGATATTCTTTCCTGCTTTGTTAAAGATTAGTTGACCATAGAGTTGTGGGTTTATTTCTGGGTTCCCTATTCTGTTCCATTGATCCATGTGTCTGTTTTTGTGCCAGTACCATACTGTTTTGATGACTACAGCTTTGTAATATAACTTGATTTTTAAAAATATTTTAATTTTTTTAACTTAAATTCAATTAACCAAGGTGTAGTACATCATTGTTTTTGATATAATGTTCAATGATTCATTAGTTGAGTATAGGGTAACTGGGTGATGGGCATTAAAGAGGGCACATGATATGATGAGCACTGGGTGATATTCTCAACTACTGTAATATAACTTGAAATCTGGAATTGTATTGCTTCCAGGCTTGCTTTTCTTTTTCAAGGTTGCCTTGGCTGTTTGGGGTCCTTTGTGTTGTGTACACATTTTAAAATTATTTGTTCTAGTTCTGTGAAAAATGCTGGTGGTTTCTTTTTTAAAGATTTTATTTATTTACTTGACAGAGAGACAGACAGTGGGAGAGGGAATACAAGCAGTGGGAGTGGGAGAGGGAGAAGCAGGCTTCCCGCCAAGTAGGGAGCCTGATGCGGGGCTCGATCCCAGGACCCTGGGATCATGACCTGAGCCGAAGGCAGACGCTTAATGACTGAGCCACCCAGGCACCCCAAGAGTTCCTTTTTCTTTACATCCTCACCAACACCTATTGTTTCCTGTGTTGTTAATTTTAGCCATTCTGACAGGTGTGAGGTGATAGCTCATTGTAGTTTTGGCTTGTATTTCCCTGATGAGGAGTAGTGTTGACCATCTTTTCATGTGTCTGTTGGCCCTCTCTGTGTCTTCTTTGGAGAAATGTCTGTTCATGTTTTCTGGCCATTTTTAAATTGGATTATTTGGCATTTTTGGGTGTTGAGTTGTGTAAGTTCTTTTTATATTTTGGATACTAACCTTTTTTGGATATATCTGCAAATACCTTCTCCCATTTCAGAGGTTGCGTTTTAGTTTTGTTGATTATTGCCTCACCATGTAAAAGCTTTTTATTTTCATGAAGTCCTAATAGTTTATTTTTGCTATTATTTCTCTTGCCTCAGGAGACATATCTAGTAAGAAATTGATACAGCTGATCTCAGAGAAATTACAGCCTGTGCTCTCTTCTAGGATTTTTATGGTTACCTGCCTCACATTTAGGTGTTTAATCCATTTTGAATTTATTTTTATGTAGAGTGCAAGAAAGTGGTCCGATTTCATTCTTCTGCCTGTGGCTGTCCAGTTTTTCCAACACCATTTGTTGAAAAGCCTGTCTTTTTCCCATTGGATATTATTTCCTGCTTTGTCAAAGATTAATTGGCCATATAATTATAGGTTTATTTCAGGGTTTTCTATTCTGTTCTATTGATCTATGTGTCTGTTTTTGTGCCAGTATCATACTGTTTTGATCACTACAGCTTTGTAATATAACTTGAAGTCCAGAATTGTGATGCCTCTAGCTTTGCTTTTCTTTTTCAATATTTCTTTGGCTATTCAGGGTCTTTTGTGGTTCCATACAAATTCTTAGGATTGTCCTAATTCTGTAAAAAATGCTATTGATATTTTGATAAGGATTGCATTAAGTATGTAGATTTCTTTGGGTATTATAGACATTTTAGCAATATTTGTTCTTCCAATCTATGAGCATGGAATGTCTTTCCGTTTTGTTGTCCCTTCCTCAGTTTCTTTCATCAGTGTTTTATAGTTTTCAGAATACAGGTCTTTCACCTCCTTGATTAAGTTTATTCCTACATACTTTACTATTTTTGGTGACATTGTAAGTGGTATGATTTTCTTAATTTCTCTTTCTGCTGCTTCATTATTAGTATATAGACATGCAACAGATTTCTGTACATTGATTTTGCATCCTGAGACTTTACTGAATTCATTTACCAGTTGTAGTGGATTTTTTGTGGGATCTTTAGGGTTTTCTATATAGAGTAGCATATTATCTGAAAATGGTGAAAGTTTTCCTTCTTCCTTACTGATTTGGATGCCTTTTATTTCTTTTTGTTGTCTGACTACTGTGGCTAGGACTTCCAGTACTTTGTTGAATAAAAGTGTTGAGAGTGGACATCCTTATCTTGGTCCTGACCATAGGGGAAAAGCTCTCAGTTTTTCCTCATTGAGTATGATGTTCACTGTGGATTTTTCATAGAACCACCCTTACATTCTGGGGTGAAATTCCACTTGATCATAGTGAATGATTTTTTTTTTTAATGTATTGTTAGATTTGGTTTGCTAGTATTTTTTTTTCACTGCAACAAAACAATTTATTTTAAGGTACGCATTTCTTTCTCTTTTTAAATTATGTTTAGTTAGCCACTAACTAGTGTTCAGTGATTCATTAGTTACATATAACACCAGTGCAAGGAGGGCACGTGTTGTGATGTGCACTGGGTTTGATAGTATTTTGCTTAGGATTTTTGCATCTATGTTTAACCTCCATGCATTTGTGTTCTTTCCAGAGTTTCTCTTGTGATTGATTTCTAGTTTCATAGTGTTGTATTCAGAAAAGATGCATGGTATGACTTTGATCTTTTTGAATTTGTTGAGACTTATCTTGTGGCCTAATAGGTGATCTGTTCTAGAGAATGTTCATTCCATGTGCACTTGGTAAGAATATGTATTCTGCTGTATTAAAATGGAATGTTCTGAATATATCTGTTAGATCCATCTGGTCCAGTGTATCATTCAAAGCCACTGTTTCCTTATTGATTTTCTGTTTAGATGATCTGTCCACTGATCTAAGTGGGGTCTTAAAGTCCCCTACTATTACTATTATTATGAAGAAGAGATCCTGCAATGTCCTGCAGTGCAGTGTTTCCTGTTTTCCAGGACCTGGTCTTCCAGGGAGTGTCTCTGGTGTGAGTTGAATGTCTCTGTTGTGTTCTTGCCTCTTTTCCCTTTAATTCAGTTGTCTACAGTGGCTCTCTTTAACTGTTTTGGGCAGCATTTTGTCCCTGGCAGGTGAGTGTTGCGTTTTAAGAAGATATACACTGGTGTGCTTGCTAACTGAGACCTGGAGCAGCTGCTGCCAGGATGGCCAACCTAAGTGTATCTGCTAAGGGCATGTGGGTGGAGCCTGCACTTTTAACAAGGTGGGCCTCAGGCTTTGGGGTGGAAAATTCTTTTGAATAGAAATATGAAGTCAGCCAAACTGAAAGAGCACCTCAGATCTGTTTATTCTAAAAATGCATCAAAACAAGGTTTGGTCTTTATGTTTTTCATGTGAAAAGAAATCAGCTTGAAAAAGTTGGGGGCATTCAGAGACTAGGATTTGCTGCTTTCCAGAAAACCTTTAAAGTCAGTTTCAAATTGCCAGACAAATGAAAACTGATGGAGAAGGTTTAGTGAAGGCAGGTGCCCTGGAAATGGGGCGGGTGTTTTATGGAAGAGCACTTACTGAAATACATCCTAAAAGGTCACATTTTCCAAGAATTCTTAGAATGGTTGGAGACTCAGCATATGACTCTAGTCAGAATGAAATGTGTAGCATAGGCTGTACCCATGTACAGGTTGAACCAAATGTAATTGTTAATATTCAACTATCTTTTGACCTCAGAACCAGTAATTTCTTCTTCTTCTTCTTTTTTTTTTAAAGAGTATTTTTTTTTAAATTTATTTATTTATTTATTCATGAGAGACAGAGAGAGAGAGAGGCAGAGGGAGAAGCAGGCTCCCAAGGAGCAGGGAGCCCGATGCGGGACTCGATCCCAGGACCCTGAGATCATGACCTGAGCCAAAGGCAGACGCTTAACCATCTGAGCCACCCAGGCACCCCAGTAATTTCTTATTATTTAACATAAACCTTTAAGGATCATTTAATGTGCACCCTTGAGCTCTCTCTCTCACCCTAAAATTCTTTACCTTCCAGCTTGCAGATGTGAAAATTCCCAGTTCTATCTACCTGATCTGGACACAAAATTTTGGGTCAGTGCTCTGTGTTACACCATCAGATCTTAGAAAGTGAGGAGGGAGTGTGTTTCCCTTTGCACAAATTCTAACAGCAAGACAGAGGCATTTCATGGATACCCATGTTCTATGTATCTGAGGCAGAGTAGATGAGATCTTGCCCAATGAAGGATTAAAGAGGAAACATATTTTATAGTGAAAGAGCGAATTTTATCTGGAATTCCCAGTTGGAGATTTGGGGATGCCTTAAGTTTTTCAAAGGCAGAACAACTCTTATTGATATATACTTAACCTTAACTGAACAAACACAGGAGCAAGCCTCAGAGAAAACTCAGGCATGCAGAGTTATAGTTAACATTTAGATGGATAAAGATGATAGTATTGTCATTATTGGGACATGAATTTAACCTAGATTTCCAACTTTTGAAGGTTTATTTCTTTGGAGTGCCTCTAAAAATGGAAATGTTAAAAATATTCATCACTGAGACTGAGGTTAGTACACTATACATTAAATCACATGGGATATTCTTTGGTATATGTCAGAAAGATGGAGGGTTGGCAGTCTCAACGTTCATCTCCTTATTGATTTTCTGTTTAGATGATCTGTCCACTGGACATTATTTCTGTCCAAAAAGAACAGAAATAATGAATAAAAAAGTACATACCAACCAAAATAACTCTGGCAAAGCTCTGTAAACTACTTTACTAGATTGTTATTACAACAAATGGTGCATCTATATCTAAGATTCAATAGTGCTGATGGATCACCCTTTCAAGACTTCTCACAATGACTTCTTCACAGCAGATGTTCAATAGATGCTGTAGACTTGGCTTATATTTTGTTGAAAGGTAATGAGGGAAATGATGGTGGTGGAGAGTAAAGGGTGGTGGTGGTGCTGGACAGGCATGAGAAGTGACTAGTGAAGCTACTGTCAAATCCTTGTTTCAAAATTCCTGGTCACAAGTGTGGATCTTTACAAATGCACAATTCAAATAGCAAGACGCACAAGTCATAATTCTGCATTTTATTTTTTTAATTCAGGAGACATAATTCTGTCCTTCCCATCTTACCCTGAGCCAGGGTTATACACTATCAATAACAATGAAAGGCACTTCAGAAAGGGGTTCTTGTATTTCTTCTCAGAAACCAATTCTTTTTTTAAAAAGATTTTATTATTTATTTATTTATTTGAGAGAGAGCACCCTTGGGAGCAGGGGAAAGAGCAGAAGGAGAAGGAGAATTTCAAGCAGATTCCCCACTGAGCACAGAGCTGGACGTGGGGCTCAATCTCATGATCCTGAGATCATGACCTGAGCTGAAATCAAGAGTCAGATGCTTAACTGACTGAGCGACCCAGGTGCCCCTCAGAAACCAATTCTTATATGTAAATTTTCTCTATATCCATATATCCTATTCCATCTTAACTTAATATTCCCAGGCCAGTCAAATTTCAGCATTGGCTCTGGTCCTTAGGAATCCTATAACATGTCCTCCAATGAAGCACTGAATGAACTTGATGTTGAATCTTACCTACTACTGATGCCCTGGATTATTGTTACCCTCACTGGTTCCGGACTCCTTAGTGGACTTTTGACCTCTGTTGCTCACCTTCACAACATCCAATGGCTGGATTTCCTCTGATACCTTGTTGTCCAGAGCCATACAGTATCCAGCTAAAGGATGGACATTCAGGGAAAGAAAAAAGCCTATATTCACCAGATCCTGGGGACTTGGAAAGACTGCTTGGAGAGCCAGAAGAGGTGTGAACTCAGATTGTCCATGCAATATTCCTTCATTTCAAAATAACTTCTGAACCCATGCTGTGACAAGTCATTAGGTTGGATATGGAAAGAAAAGTTTGACTTCTAGATGATCCAGGAAGAAAGTCCAGGCTGAGAATTGGTCATATGCAGCTGCTGAACAGAAAACCCAGCCTGAGAATGTCAGGATTACTCTTCCCAAGCTAGAGCTCTTCTTAATCCATGTAGCTTGAGTTGTTGTTCTAAACAGAATTATTTGTCAGGCATGTGATCAGACTCCACAAAGCATAATGTGTAATCACATGATCACAGGGGAGGCACAAAGAGATGTAATATGTGTTCTCTGCTTTAACACAGTGCATGGTATGTAGAGAGAGACCAGAGGACATGTCATAGTGACTGAACTAGAGTGCATTCTCTTATCACATGATGCAATAATCTCTTCTCTGCCACACCTATGACTCTCTGTCAGAAGGAAGGAGCCATTCATTGAGCAATTCATAGATCACTTTATTTTTGTAGAACAAAAGTCATGAATAAAACTTATATGGGATATGCAACTGATAAATTGTTGAACACTACATCTGAGACCAATGATGTTTTATATGTTGGCTATTTGAAATAAAAAAACATATGGGATAGACCATGTGCTATGTAGAATAGAAAATCTTGAAATATAAAGCCAAAAATAGGTAAAAAGTTAAGGAGGTAAGGAATATCCCATGGGAATAAAAAGCATAAGAAATCTGGAATGTTGCTTTATTCTGAAGGAAAATAGGCTTATTGGTTAGCCCAGTGATGGGTATTAAGGAGGGCACGTATTGCATGGAGCACTGGGTGTTATACGCAAACAATGAATCATGGATCACCACATCAAAAACTAATGATGTACTGTATGGTGACTAACATAACATAATAAAAAAATAAATAGAAAGGAAAATAGGCTTTCATACAAGGAACATCACTAGAGACAAAGAAGAACTTTCTGTGAGGATAATAGGTCAGCATCATAGCAAGACCAAAGTAATGAATGGATAAGAACCTAATTACAGGAGGGGGAAAGATGGCAGAGGAGTAGGGGACCCTATTTCAACTGGTCCCCGGGATTGAGCTGCATATCCACCAGACCACTCTGAGCACCCACAGAACCAGCCTGAGATGTAAGAAGATCTGGATCTCTACAACAGAATATCGCAGGCGGTTGGTTTTGAGGTATGAAGTGGGGAGCTGTGATTCCATGGGCAGATATCGGAGGATAAATGGCAGCAGGAGGGCCTGGATGTGGGGATCCTACACAGCCAGTGAGCGACAGCCTCGTGCACTGCGACGGGCACAGACTCACAGACCAGTAGTGGTGGGGAAAGGACTCTAGGGCAGCCCCGGGGGTGGAACCCAGAGCGGCAGGGTCGCACGCAGGCGAACTGCAGCCCCCGGATGGAAACCCACATCGGTGAGGTTGCACCTGTGAACTGCAGCCTCTGGGGCGGAAACCCGGAGCAGCGGGGTTGCACCAGCAAACTGCAGCCCCCAGATGGAAACCTGGAGCGGCAGGGTCGAGCCTGTGAACTGCAGCCCCCAGGGCGGAATCCTAGAGTGGCAGGGTCGCGCGCATGTGAACTGCAGTCCCCAGGATGGAAACCCGGAGCGGCAGAGTCGCGTGTGTACAAACTGGGAGCGGCTGCCGGTTTTAGAAGCACAAAGGGCAGAGACAGGCCCCGACCTGGAGGCAGAACTGGGAGCGCTGCAGAGGGGCGCACAACCCAGGACACTGCAGTTTATAGCAGCACGGACAGAAACAGAGATAATGTGGCCTGGAGAGCTCACTGAAGAACAGACTGTGATCTCTCTGCTCTGAGGCAGAGGGTTGGAAACGGTCTCTTCTGCTCTGACTCGCGGAAGAGATGCGGAAAGCCACCAGGGAAAGGCGCCAGAGAATGAAAGCCCCAAAGACTGATTCCCACTGAGCCCATCCCCCACCACAGGGGCGCAGGGCAACTCCGCCCAAACAAGGTTGCTTGAGTAACAGCATGGCAGGCCCCTCCCACAGAAGACAGGCTGGGAAAACAAGAGGCCAGCAACCCTAAGGTCCCAAGAAAACAGGTGCATCTTGCTTGGGTTCTGGTCAATAATTTGGACTCTATACCTCCCCTCAAACACCCATCAACAGAATGACTAGGAGGAGGAGCCCCCAAAACAGAAAAGA
>NC_138370.1:57586-72639 GCF_054177405.1 Leptonychotes weddellii
ATGTCAAGGATGCCCACTCTCACCACTATTGTTCAACATACTACCAGAAGTCCTAGCAACAGCAATCAGACAACAAAAAGAAATAAAAGGTATTCAAATTGGCAAAGAAGAAGTCAAACTCTCTCTCTTCACAGATGACATGATACTTTATGTGGAAAATCCAAAAGACTCCACCCCCAAATTACTAGAACTCATCCAGCAATTCAGTAATGTGGCAGGATACAAAATCAATGCACAGAAATCAGTTGCTTTCTTATACACTAACAACGCAACTGTAGAAAGAGAAATTAGAGAAACGATTCCATTTACAATAGCACCAAAAACCATAAGATACCTCAGAGTAAACCTAACCAAAGAGGTAAAGGATCTATACTCTAGGAACTACAGAACACTCATGAAAGAAGTTGAAGAAGACACAAAAAGATGGAAAAACATTACATGCTCATGGATCGGAAGGATAAACATTGTTAAAATGTCTATGCTCCCCAGAGCAATCTATACCTTCAATGACATCCCGATCAAAATTCCGATGACATTTTTCAAAGTGCTGGAAGAAACAATCCTAAAATCTGTATGGAATCAGAAAAGACCCCAAATCGCCAAGGAAATGTTGAAAAAGAAAAAGTTGGGGGCATCACATTGCCTGATTTCAAGCTATATTACAAAGCTGTGATCAGCAAGATAGCATGGTACTGGCACTAAAACAGACATATAGACCAATGGAACAGAATAGAAAGCCCAGATATGGATCCTCAACTCTACGGTCAACTAATCTTCGACAAAGCAGGAAAAAATATGCAATGGAAAAAAGACAGTCTCTTCTATAAATAGTGCTGGGAAAATTGGACAGCCACACACAGAAGAATGAAATTCAACCATTCTCTAACACCATTCAGAAAGATAAACTCAAAGTGGATGAAAGACCTCAATGTGAGACAGGAATCCATCAAAATCCTAGAGGAGAACATAGGCAGTAACCTCTTTGACATCGGCCACAGCAACTTCTTTCAAGATACACCTCCAAAACTAGTGAAACAAAAGCAAAAATGAACTTTTGGGACTTCATCAAGATAAAAAGCTTCTGCAAAGCAAAAGAGACAGTCAACAAAACAAAGAGGCAACCCACAGAATGGGAGAAGAGATTTCAAATGACACTAGAGATAAAGGGCTGGTATCCAAGATCTCTAAAGAACTTCTCAAACTCAACACCCAAAAAACAAATAATCAAGTCAAAAAATGGGCAGAAGGCATGAACTTCTCCAAAGAAGACATACAAATGGCTAACAGACACATGAAAAAATATTCATCGTCATTAGCCATCAGGGAAATGCAAATCAAAACCACACTGAGATACCACCTTACACCAGTTAGAATTGCAAAGATGGACAGGGAAAGAAACAACAAATGTTGGAGAGGTTGTGGAGAAAAGGGACCCCTCTTACACTGTGGTGGGAATGCAAGTTGGTACAGCCACTTTGGAAAACAGTGTGGAGGTGCCTCAAAAAATTGAAAATAGAGCTACCCTATGACCCAGCAATTGCACTCCTGGGTATTTACCCCAAAGACACAGATGTAGTGAAAAGAAGGGCCATATGCACCCCAAGGTTCATAACAGCAATGTCTGCAATAGCCAAAGTGTGGAAAGAGCCGAGATGCCCTTCAACAGATGAATGGATAAAGAAGATGTGGTCCATATATACAACGGACTATTACTCAGCCATCAGAAAGAATGAATACCCAACTTTTACATCAACATGGATGGGACTGGAGGAGATTATGTAAGTGAAATAAGTCAAGCAGAGAAAGTGAGTTATCATATGGTTTCACTTATTTGTGGAACATAAGGAATAGTATGGAGGACATTAGGAGAAGAAAGGGAAAAATGAAAGGGGTAAAACGGAGGGAGAGATGAACCATGAGAGACTATGGACCCTGAGAAACAAACTGCAGGTTTTAGAGGGGAGGGGGGTGGGGGGATGTGTTAGCCTAGTGATGGGTATTAAGGAGGGCACATACTGTAAGGAGCACTGGGTGTTATAAGAAAACAATGAATTGTGGATCACCACATCAAAAACTAATAATGTATTGTACGGTGATTAACATAACATAATAAAATAAAATTAAAACAATACCGACCCACCATGTCACCTACACCAGATCTGTGAAGATTGGGAAGCTAGATAATGCCAAGCAGTATAGGAAATTGTGAAGCACAGGAACCTTGCATGCTGTGCATCGCATAGGTGCAATTGGGGAAAATAGTAGAATTTTGAAGATCAATTTTGTGTAACTTACAATTTGTAACAGCTATTTTTGCTTTGTGCTAGCTTTACTGTGCTGTAAGAGAAGTCCCCTCTGACTCAAGGTACGTCCAGGCCAGGTGATTGTCCTAAGAATCTTAGCATTATCTTTAGCTTCCTAGAGTGATAACTTTTCTGATACATAATGATGAGACAGATGACAGAATGATGAAATTATAATGTCATCATTGTTGCATTAGGAACTAAATTGTTTTGAAAATGGCTTAAGGTCATAACTTGTGGATTGGGAGGGAGAACACTCATGGCAAAAGGAGAAGGGGTCTCCAGATATTTCTGTGAATCAATCAATTTTATTGAAAAGCTTTTTAGCACCCCACATCAATACACTGTTTGTCTTATGGTATGTTAAGATATATGTCTCTGTTTCAGCTGAGATCTCAAAGCCAACTAGCAAATTTACCAAAAGCAAGATCCTAGATCACCAACTTATTCATAACCTGCAAAGAAGTGGATATTTAATGAACTCATTCAGTGGCTGAAGAGTTAATCTGTGCATGAACTTTCCTTGGTGAGATTGGTGTGCTATATAAGCTTCCCCAGCTCTAGAAGGAAATGAGGATGCTTCTCCTTAAGTCAGCAGAGAGAAAGAGATCCAGTGAGAGAGTTTGATCATATGCCGGGAATTTTAGAGTCTAAGGACTGATATACCAGCTGTGGCAAAGCAACAAGAAACTACTGAACTGCATCCCCTCTGATAGTCTGGAAAGGGTGCAAGATGTTTCTCAGTGGTCAGCTGTGGGCCAAGAGGAGCCGTTCTGACTCCTCATGAGACTCCCTGAAGCAGAGCTACAATGGTACTAGAGCTGCTAGAGGACGGCCAGATGCTCAGCTGAGGCAGGAACCTGGGAGCGAGTCTCAGGACCTGTGCCCGATGTCCCAGAGGTGTGTCTCCAAGGCCCTGGAAACAGCCCTGCAGGACATGGGAATCATCTGCATCGAGGGTCATCCTGGTGCCCACTCCAATCCATGCACTGGCCTCCAGGGATTGAGGAGGCACTCAGGTAGAGACTCCTCATGCAGAGTCTCCAGGGGCCATTATTATCTGCCACTTCCTTGTGCTCATAAAAGCAGTCCCACATCAGGTTCTAAGAGTCTGAATGGTAATCTCTGCTCCTCTGGCATAGTTTCGATCACAGATGTGTAAGTATTTTCTAATTGCGCAGCTAGAGCTCCACTTCTCTTGGAGATAGACTTTTCCCTGCCTTGCTCTGTGAGAGAGATGGGTGGAAAGGGGAGTATGATTGTTACAGGATTTCTATTCCTTTAGTACCTGAGGTTCTTGGGCACACCACTTGGAAGAATGAAGAGATAGAGCAGGTTAAGAGTGGTGGGCAGCAAAGCAAAATTTATTGAGCCATAGTACAAGGCTTCTGGAGAAGGAAGGGACCCCAGAGGGTTGCCATTTTGGCATTTAAATCTAGGGGTTGTTATAAGCTCTTTTGTGGAACTATTTTAAGCAACCAGAGTGTGGGCCTCTTGCAGATTGGCTGCTAAGGCATGACGATCAGGGTTTTGATCATGCACGTCTACCTATCAGGTTAATATTGAGTGCTCATGGTCTTTTTGGACTGACATCTGGAGACTTAGGTCTTAACTAGTGATAGTGACAAGTGTTTTATGGTTAATTGTTTTGTCTCAGGATCTTTTGCAAAAGTCACTTCTGCAGAAGCTGCTAGACAGAATGCTACTGTGGTCTTAGCTGTTATGGGTCTCTGCTTGCTGGGGACCCTGGCTCTGACTACCTAATTGTCCAACTAACTTCTAACATGATGACCCTGGGGAGGGAGTAATCAAAGTCTGTGCTTTGGGTGGAATAGGCTGAATATGTGTAAGCGTGGTGCTTCCTTTGTTTCTGGTAATTTGATATCACTCAGAATGTCCATCTGCTGGTTTGCTGATTCTTTATTAAATAAAAAGTAATGTCTTTATTCTGCAAAAAAGAGAAGAGATTAGAATACCCTGCATTGTGGAGAACATCAGAAACACATATTGTGTGACTTTATCATGGGAAGCTGTCTCTCACATTGACCTGGTACAACTGCATGCTAGTTTTTATTTATGGAGCTCTTGCTGTGCTCATTCAGTTTATGTGTTTTCTATGGGATTTCAGTTATGAGTAAGGGATTGGATAATGTACTTTAGAGATCCTTGCAATTTAAACATTCTGCATTTCTAAGGTGCCTTTTTTGAGAATTCTCTCTAATAAAGAGGCCTTGAGTCCCTTAGAACGAAGCAGGAAGTCAGGACTGAGAGCCTGGAAAGCACGCTTTCTCATGAATTTTCTTTCTTTCTTTCTTTTTTTTTAAAGATTTATTCATTTACTTATTACACACACACACACACACACACACACACACACAGAGGGAGAGAGCAAGCACAAGCAGGAGGAATGGCAGGCAGGGGAGAAGCAGGTTCCCTGCTGAGCAAGGATCCCAATGTGGGGCTCCATCCCAGGACTCTGGGATCATGACCTGAGCTGAAGGCACATGCTTAACCAACTGAGTCACCCAGGTGCCCCTGAGTTTTCTGAGAACAATTCTTTATGGGTCCTTCGTGGCCATCCTCGAGATCTTCCTATGCTGTGAATTCCTGGAAACTTTTTTTTTTCTTATATTATATGAGATTTCATGGTCTTGGATAAGAGAGGAAGAAGCCATTTTCATGTAACTCTGTGAATTATCTGTGCTTCACATGGTGACTCACAGCCCTTAGTCTCTTCTGTAGGAGGGGCAGCTGTCACCTGTGGATCATGACTTGAGTACCACCTGGGGGACATTGTTCCAGATTTGGAGATAGTATAATTGTTTTTCTATTCTGTTAACTGTGTGAGCTTAAAAGAGTCAGGTATCTTCTGTCACTTTTAGTTTTTGAAACCGTAACTCATGATTGTATGAGAGTAAGATGATATGGTAGATATGAAGCCTTTTTTCTAAGTGATACAGAATTCTGAATATGTGAGGAAGGGAAGGAGCTCTCTCTCTCTCTCTTTTTTTCCTTGGAAATTCTGCCAGAGTGCCTGACGTTCAAACAGTAGCAATCAATTACTGAAAGTTAAACCATTGTGTCCCCCAGATAACTATTAGGAAATAGATGAGTAAGACAGGACAAGTATCCTCAAGGACTTTGGCCAAATGGGTGATATAAATTGCACAAATACTTGTGTGTTGAGTGGTGGAGTGGAGGTCTGCAGTTTCCAAGAAGGAAGAAACTTAAGTTTCATTTGAAGGAAACAGTGTCATTGAAGCTGAGATTTGAAACAATGAAGATTGACAGATAGAAATGGGGAGAGGAAGAAAGACATCCAGGTTGAGTGGATAGAAATGATCCTGAAAAACAAAGGAAAAGATACTCTAATTTGAAGGCAGACAGTGGTCAGCAGGAGTGCAGTGTCACCCAGCCAGTGCATAGCAGCTCATGAGTAACAGGAACACAGGGAAGGTGTGGTGGACGTGAGCAGGATGATTGTGGGGCAGCCAAGACTGGCGGCCCAGTAGACAAGGCCACAGCATGAGGAGATCCCTGGGAGAAAGTGAAGGTGTGGGAGACCCTGAGGAAGGAGGTGTGGCTGCCAGCACAGGGCTCCATGAAACAAACTATTTCAACACTGATGTGTTATGAACTTGCAGTTCTAGGATGACCTCTCCTCTCAGGTCCAAATACCAAATGTTTATATGATGTCTTTTCTCGGATATCTCAAAGATGCCTCAAACATAACATGGCTAGCCCTGAACCCATCATCTCCTCCTGGAGCTAGGCCCCTTCCAGCTTTTCCTGTTTTCATGACTCATCGTGTTAACCATGTAGTTGCTAAAACCAGGGACCTAGGTCAGCACAGCATATCATCAAGGTTGCAAACTGAAATGTAGGACTTGGTGTCACCATGTCATAGCTGTGTAATTTTAGGCAAATTATTTAATCTCTCTGAAGGTTATTTTTAAAAATGTTTATTGCAATATGGGTGTGATATGCTATTTCATAGGTTTATGTGTTTTGGTGAGAGAATGGGCTACTTTAAGGCTTGTAGAATGGTTGGTCACTCCATGTA
Source organism: Leptonychotes weddellii (assembly GCF_054177405.1). Classification (NCBI taxonomy): domain Eukaryota; kingdom Metazoa; phylum Chordata; class Mammalia; order Carnivora; family Phocidae; genus Leptonychotes; species Leptonychotes weddellii. Next base: position 63,953 of record NC_138370.1, read on the forward strand.
TGTCAGTTATGATTATTATTCCTAATCCACCCTCTTCCCACCTCCTACTAAGACTGTAAAAACTGTGTCTCCTACTATCTATCCCTCCACTGCCTCCATTTCCTCTGACTCAATGCTTACCATGCTCATCTGAAATGCCATCACCCCATGTTTGGATGAACTTGGTGGCTTGTTCTGTCCATTGCTATGCCTTCCATTCCATTGTCCATACAGTGCCCAGAAGGGCCTTTCTAGAACATGGACAACTCAGGTCCCAGAAATATCATCCTGCTGCTCTTAGATTCCCAATGACTCCAACTCCACCAAAGCACCTCCTGTCTTTCCCCTTCATCCCAGCCTCCTGGGCTTCCTAGCCTCATGCTTCCTCCAGCCTCCAGAACCTGTACCTGCTCTTCTTAGTGTGAAGGTCCTTCACACCTAACTCACCTTCACCTACTTAACCTCTGTCCATGCTTGAGATTTCAATTCACATTTTCTGAGGGAAGCTTTTGATGACTTCTCCAAAACAGGGTGAGCCCTATGTTGCTTTCTTTTAAAGCAATTATTACCGTTTTTATTATATTAAAAAAACCATTTGGTAAATTTATAACCCCCAATGTGCATTCTCCTGAATGTACAGTCAAATTCTGCTTTGTTCATCATTTTATTTTTAGCACAAACCAACATGCCCAGCAAAGAGAAGTTTCTCGAAATATGATTGAATAAAATGAGCAGGATGGGGGCGCCTGAGTGGCTCAGTCGTTAAGCGTCTGCCTTCAGCTCAGGTCACGATCCCAGGGTCCTGGAATCGAGCTCTGCCTTGGGCTCCCTGCTCCGCGGGAGGCCTGCTTCTCCCTCTCCCACTCCCCCTGCTTGTGTTCCCTCTCTTGCTGTGTCTCTCTCTGTCAAATAAAAAAATAAAATCTTAAAAAAAAATGAGCAGGATGAGTTAGCTTAGTGGATTGGTTTAATTTATCCTCAGAAGTAGGAGGAAGGGTTAAAAAGGTAAAAGTGTAAGCAGAGTTTAGGAATGACCAGGGTTTGGGGATTCTTTTGATGGAAATATAGTTGTCCTGGAGAATTCATTTGCTCCTGGTAATGTGAAATATACACTAAGGGAATCTGAACCTTTATCTGGCGTGTTCTCTCACCCTTCTGAATTTAAGGTTCAGACACACACATGGGCACAGGGCAGAGCAGTCAAAGAAGTGCTGTTTGAGTAAAGGCCCAGTACTTACCTTCATTTCTAAAAAGTTTTAGTTCTCTCTTTAGCTCCTATAATTTGCTTCAGATATCAAACTGCACAATTCATTCTTCTTGGATTAGAACTTGAGCATTTTGAACTAAGGGATCCTTTATATAACCATTTTAATTTTATCAAGCATTTTTATTAACCAACTTAAAGTCTAGAACAGTATTCTTTAATGACACAAACACGAACATTCAAATTAATTTACATCCGGCCAGGAAATAACAACTATCCTGGGAATCAATTATTCAAATAAACATATTCAAGTAAAAGACTGGATGTTTAGTAACAGATTGAACTATCAAGATGGTACAGACATAGCATATTGCCATTAATAGAAATACAAGTCATTAAAAGTTTGAAACTAAAATAATTCAATGGTATGAATATAAATCATATTAAAATATTTTTAGAGAGCATTATATTGTCATCAGTTAAGGGAAATTAAATTTTTAGACACCCAATTGAAAGTCTATCAGTTTGGGAGAGATAAAACTATATGTATTTTTTTCACCCAGTGGCTACATAACTCTCCCAGACATTTATTTCACTGAGACTCAGTGTTTTCATCTAGAAATTGGAATGGCAGCATTACTCAATTACTTATCTTGGGGACTTATGAAAGGGGAAGGAGTTAGTGAGAATCTGGATAGAAAGTGCTCCAAAGTTGTGAGAGTCCTCCTCCACACGGCACCTGTGGTGACTGTACACAGACAGGGAATCCTGCATTAGCCAAATGGCTTTTCAAGCTTCCAGAGCACTGGGTCTCTAATTTATTGGGATGAGTCTCCTGAAAAGTTTATTAAAATACAAGTAACTTAACCTGAAATTTGGGGTTTCTAATTCAGTATGCTTATTACTGAAGCTTATCATAACAAATTAAATTTAAAAAAATACAAATATCCACTAATAAGGAAGATATTAAAAGTTTGCTGTATTTTGGGGCACCTGGGTGGCTCAGCCGGTTAAGCGTCTGCCTTTGGCTCAGGTCATGATCCCAGGGTCCTGGAATCGAGCCCCGCATCGGGCTCCCTGCTCCGCAGGAAGCCTGCTTCTCCCTCTCCCACTCCCCCTGCTCGTGTTCCCTCTCTCGCTGTGTCTCTCTCTGTCAAATAAATAAATAAATCTTTAAAAAAAAAAGTTTGCTGTATTCTTATGAAGACTTGTATATAACCCAAACATCATGTTTTAGGAGAATATTTATGGCCATGAGAATTTATCACAATATGGTGCTTGAGGAAAAAACAGGTTAGAATGTGTACTCTCTGAACCTACTTTTAAATATTTATGCATGGAAAACTGATTAGAAGGACATACACCAAATTATTAGTGGATGTTTTCTTTCTTTGGTGGAGACATTAAGGGTTTTTGCTCGGAGATTCTTGCACATTCTGTGTTCTGCAACTCGTGTTCACATGTCACCAGGATGATTGCAGGTGGAACTGACCCAGCCATTATTAATACGGAACTCGTAGGGTGTACGGTGCCCTCTTGTGATTTTTTTTCTAATTAAATACTGTCTGTATTGTGTATTTTTGAGATTTTATTTACAAGTGAAACACTGGATCACTTATGTCTGTGTTCGGTGGTAGGTATGAGCTCTGGAGGATGCTGCGCTTCTGGGTTGGAATCTGATGTGCACGGTAATGACTGTCCTCTGTAACACTTGTTCCCTTGTTTTGCAGACCATTGCTACCGCAGCATAGGATTATTGTAATCTGAGTTTCTCTTTGCCTAATCCCCCAAAAGGAAGTGGGTAACATCATGGAAGGAAAGAATCAAACAGCTCTGTTTGAATTCATCATCTTGGGATTCTCCAACCTAAATGATTTGCAAGTTCTACTCTTCACAGTATTCCTTATGACTTATATCTGTACTCTGGGAGGAAATCTCTTCATTATCTTGGTGACCATGGCTAATCCACATCTACGTACTCCCATGTACTATTTTCTGAGGAATTTGGCCTTTCTTGACATCTGCTACACCACCACCAATGTCCCCCAGATGATGGTGCATCTCCTATCAGAGAAGAAGAGCATTTCTTATGGAGGATGTGTGGCTCAAATTTTTGCCTTCATTTTCTTTGTAGGGTCAGAGTGTCTCCTCCTGGCAGCCATGGCATATGACCGTTACATTGCAATCTGCAAACCCCTCAGGTACTCAGTGATTATGAACAGGGCCCTGTATGGCCAGTTAGCCGCCTCATGCTGGACTGGGGGTTTCTTCAACTCAGTCGTGCACACAGCACTTACCTTCCGCCTGCCCTTCTGTGGCAACAACCAGATTCATTATTTCTTCTGTGACATCCCCCCTTTGCTGCTGTTGTCTTGTGGGGACACTTCTGTAAATGAGTTGGCATTGCTCTCCATTGGGGTCTTCATCGGGTGGGCTCCTTTCCTGGGCATCGTCCTTTCCTACCTCTCTATTATCTCTACCATCTTGAGGATCCAGTCCTCAGAGGGGAGGCAAAAGGCCTTTTCAACCTGTGCTTCACACCTGTTCATTGTCCTTCTCTACTACGGCAGCACCATCTTCACATATGTGCGGCCCATCTCATCTTACTCACTGGAGAAAAACAGACTAATCTCCCTATTGTATAGTGTTGTTACCCCCATGCTAAACCCTGTAATTTACACACTGAGGAATAAAGACATCAAAGGGGCTGTGAAGGCCATGGGGAGAAGGTGGCAGATGCCAATTCCCTCTTTTGATATGTAACTTTCACTCATCTGTAACCAATATTCTTATATCAGAAATTAACTTTTCACTAGCCAACTATTGGCAGTGACACTAAACTTACAGGTTGATTGCAGTGTTGGGACAGATAGTGAACAGTTGATACACTCAAGTCTAAGTGTACATATTCTTGAGCTTTAGTTTAGTTAGTCCTGTGCAAGAGACATGGATGTTGCTGTTTTTAGGTAATTTTCTTCTTAGAATACTGTCCATTCCTGAATCCTTCATTCAAAATATGGTGCCACTCTTTCATGCAATATGTGCTTGATGGTCATTACCTTCTAGTACTTTCCTTCCTTTGTGTATTACCACTTATATGTTGAGGAATGTGAAAGCCCTTATCCTAATGCTCCTCATATATGTTTATTATATTCCTCTTCTTACTACTTAAGTCATGCTTTTGGCTTTTCTTTCTTTATTAGGTTCTTCTTAAGAAAGCATCATAATCAATGCACTGAGTTCACATTACACTGCTTTTGACAGAGCTATGTGAATCAAGATGAAATGATGTTTTATCTCTGGTTCTGCTGACAATTAAGGTTAGTTTTTTCCCCAGTTGCATGGGTCAATGACAATTTATCTTCATGTTGGAAGGAAGACAGCCATAGTTTCTCAATCCCAGCTTATATTCCTTACTGTGTCCAAAAAATGGAATATCCTGAAAGAATGTTTCTAGAAATAAGGCCACACGACATGTTACTATTTTATAGGGTATTTAGAATTTAGGAAATCTTTATCTAAAACAAAGATAAACTCAAAATGGATGAAAGACCTCAATGTGAGACAAGAATCCATCAAAATCATAGAGGAGAACACAGGCAGCAACCTCTTCCACCTTGGCCACAGCAACTTCTTTCAAGACACCTCTCTAAAGGCAAGGGAAACAAAAGCAAACATGAACTTTTGGAATTTCATCAAGATAAAAAGCTTCTGCACAGCAAAGGAAACAGTCAATAAAACCAAGAGGAAACCCATGGAATGGGAGAAGATATTTGCAAATGACATATCAGATAAAGGGCTAGTATCCAAGATCTATAAAGAACTTCTCAAACTCAGCACCCAAAAAACAAATAACCCAGTCAAGAAATGGGCAGAAGACATAAACAGACACTTCTTCAAAGAAGACACACAAATGACCAACAGACACATGAAAAAATGCTCCACATCACTCGGCATCAGGGAAACACACATCAAAACCACAATGAGATACAACCTGACACTGGTCAGAATGGCTAAAATGAACAAATCAGGAAAAGACAGATGTTGGCAAGGATGTGGAGAAAAGGGAACCCTCTTACACTGTTGGTGGGAATGCGAACTGGTACAGCCACTCTGGAAACCAGTATGGAGTTATCTCAGGACATTAAAAACAGAGCTATTTATGACCCAGAAATTGCATTACTGGGTATTTACCCCAACGATACAGATGTACTGAAAAGAAGGGGACCTGCACCCCAATGTTCATAGCAGCAATGTCCACAATAGCCAAACTGTGGAAGGAGCCAAGATGTACTTCAACAGAGGATTGGATAAAGAAGATGTGGTTCATATATACAGTGGAATATTACTCAGCCATCAGAAAGGATGAATACCTACCATTTGCATTGACACGGATAGAACTGGAGGGTATTATGCTATGTGAAATAAGTCAAGCAGAGAAAGACAATTATCATATGGTTTCACTCGTATGTGGGACATAAGGAATATGGCAGAGGACCATAGGGGAAGGGAGGGAAAACTGAATGGGAAGAAATCAGAGAAGGAGACAAACCATGAGAGACTCTGGACTCCAGGGAAAAAACTGAGGGTTGCAGAAGGGAGGGGTTGAAGGATGGGGTAGCTGGGTGATGGGTAGTAAGAGGGCATGTGTTGTGATGAGCACTGTGTGTTATACACACCTGATGAATCATTGAACACTACATCAAAAGCTAATGATGTATTATACGTTGGTAACTGAACATAATAAAAAATAAAATACAAAAATAAAGTCTTTGCTGAAAAAAAATTAGATCACGGAATTGGAGAAAAATATACAGAAAGGTAACTACAGGTTTTTTGGAGGGGGGAATAGAAACTGTTTGTTGCATAGTAACTATAGTTAGAAAAGAGAGTAGGAAGCACACATATTAAAAGCAAAGGTACTAACGTACTGCTTTTCCTATGTTATTACCATGTAAGGAACAGGCATGAAGACAAGAGAAGTGGGCAAGCAAAGTGGTCCAAGAAAGAAAGAAATATGGGAAAGGGAGAGAAAATGTGAAAGATAAGGAAGGAGGCTGAGAGATGCAAAGAAGTTCCTTGCAATGTAGGGCAGAGAGAAGGGCTCACGGAGGAGGGACCAGGGTCTAGTTCCTTCCTTCCCAGTTCTGCCAGAAGCTGTTTCTCCTCCTCCTCAGAGCTGCTCATGCCTCCCTAGCTGGCATCCTGGTTCTCATCTTTGTGCTCTGCCACAGTGCCTAGGCCACACCTGTTGCCCGCACCTCACTTCTGAGTTAACTCTCCCATGGCGGTGCTGTGTGCAGACTCCTTCCCAGTTTCAAAGAGACCTCCACCTGACAACAATGATCTGTGGTCAGTGCATTCAGTCTCCTAGGAACTGCCTGTCTTATCACCTGATCTCCTTTAGAAACTAAATAATTCTCCCCACAGTTACTACATCCTGCAACATTCCTTTCCATTTTCCTTTATACTGTCTTTTAAAAAGCAAAAATGTTTACTTTTGATGAATTCCAATTGGTCATTATATATATATTTTCTCTCTTAAATTCAGCTTTATTGAAGTATAATTGGCATATAAAATTGTAAGATATTTAAAGTGTACATCGTGATGATTTGATACAAGTACACATCATGAAAAGACCCCTCCCATCCTGTTAATTAACACATCCATCCATCCATCACCTCTCATATTTATCTTTTTTCCTTGATGAAAATATTTAAGTTCTGCTCTCCTAGCAAATTTTAATTATACAATACAGTGTTCTCAACTCTAGATAGCCATCATGTTTTACATTAGATCCTCAGACCTCATTCACCTTAGAGCTGAAAGTTTATATCCTTTTAACTCCCTCTTTCTTTTACTGACCACCACTTCCCAACCCTGGAAACCACTTTTCCACTCTGTTTTTATGAGTTTGACTTTTTTTTTTTTTAAAGATTCCACATATAAATGACACCATACAGTACTTGTCTGTGTGGCTTTTTCCTTGCATTATGTCCTCAAGTTCTACCCCTGTTCTTGCAAATAGCAGGAATTACTTCTCTTTCCTGGCTGAGTATTCCTCCTCCCTCCATTTTCAACTGTGGCATGAAATAAGTCTCAGGAGGCATTTGGAATCAACTTTTTTGGGGGGAGACTCTTGGCACCCTGTTAAAACATTACCTTTCAGAGTAGGGTTCCTCAAAAAATTAAAAATAGAGCTACCCTATGACCCAGTAATTGCACTACTGGGTATTTACCCCAAAGACACAGATGTAGTGAAAAGAAGGGCCATATGCACCTCAATGTTCATAGCAGCAATGTTCACAATAGCCAAACTGTGGAAAGAGCTGAGATGCCTTTCAACAGACAAATGGATAAAGAAGATGTGGTCCATATATACAATGGACTATTACTCAGCCATCAGAAAGAATGAATACCCAAATTTTGCATCAGTATGGATGGGACTGGAGGAGATTATGCTAAGTGAAATAAATCAAGCAGAGAAATCAATTATCATATGGTTTCACTTATTTGTGGAACATAAGGAATAGCATGGAGGACATTAGGAATAGGAAGGGAAAAATGAAGGGGGGGAAATTGGAGGGGGAGATGAACCATGAGAGAGTATGGATTCCGAGAAACAAACTGTAGGTTTTAGAGGGGAGGGGGATGGGGGGATGGGTTAGCCAGGTGATGGGTATTAAGGAGGGCACGTATTGCCTGGAGCACTGGGTGTTATATGAAAACAATGAATCATGGAACACTACATCAAAAACTAATGATGCACTGTATGGTGACTAACATAATAAAAAAAAAAAGAGAGAGAACAAATGATCATTATATTTTTTTCCTTTGACTTTTAGTTCTTTTGGTTTTTGTGCCCTAAGAAATCTTTGCCCTCCATAGATCCACAAAGATACTTTCCTGTAGCTTTTATATTTAGGTCTATGATCCAACTTGAATTAATTTTTGGTGTAATGTTGAGGTTTTTCCTTTTTTCTGGAGAGATAGCTGTGTTTTGTTGTGTTTTTACAGCACACCTTGTTGAAAAGACTATCCTTTCCACATTGTGTTGTCTAGACACTTTGGTCAAAATTACTTGGGCACATATATTTTGCTCTATCTAGATGTTTTATGTTCTGTTTGAGCTTAGACTACCAGGTGTAACCTGTATTCTGAAAAGAATCAGATTTACTGATTTGCAAGGAGGAAGGGAACTCCAGAGTAACCATTGCATGTTACACTTGACAACAGAAAGGAAGCAAGCATCATCCATAAGGGTTGGTTTCCATCTGAAGAAATCTGAGCAGGGTCTACAGGAAGCAGGGCTCAGTTCTAAATTGGGTACTGTTGTTGAGGAGGGCTTGGGAGAAGCAAGGATTAACAGGAGACTAGGTGCTATCCTGTGGCCAGCCCAGATTAGCAATTAGGTATGCCGAGTCGTAGATGGATGTAGTAAATCTAGGGTGCTACTGAAAAGAAAGCAGCAGTTCCTCAAAGTGTTACTGTGTGCCCTATTGA
>NC_138370.1:73139-89342 GCF_054177405.1 Leptonychotes weddellii
AAAAAAAAAAAAAAAGAAGATGGCAGCATCCTGGTCCCTGATTTCAAACTGTATTACAAATCTATAGCTATCAAAACAGTATAATATTGACACACACCAAGGAACAAGGTCGTGAGAAGAGGAGACTTGGAGGTGCTGCCATTTCTATGGTCTCAGGGCTCTGCCCCTTTTGAAGAACTTCCAACGGTGCCATGTTGGGACAGAGCATCTGGAGGCTCACAAGCTCTGTGGTCCGTAGGAGCCACTATGAGGAGGGCCCAGGGAAGAATTTGCCATTTTCAGTGGAAAACAACTGGCGATTACTACTTATGATGACTTTGTACTTTGGATCTGGATTTGCTGCACCTTTTTTTATAGCAAGACATCAGCTGCTTAAGAAGTAAGGATGTTTTAGGGCGCCTGGGTGGCTCAGTTGTTAAGAGTCTGCCTTTGGCTCAGGTCATGGTCCCAGGGTCCTGGGATCGAGCCCCGCATCGGGCTCCCTGTTCCGCAGGAAGCCCGCTTCTCCCTTTCCCCTCCCCCTGCTTGTGTCTCTCTCTGTCAAATAAATAAATAAAATCTTAAAAAAAAAAAAAGTAAGGATGTTTTAATTAACCCATCAAACAGATGTGAAAAGAACATTTTAAGAGGTGCAGTCTCTGAAAAATGGATCAAACTCTTGATTTCAACATACTCAATATGTTTGTAAATAAACTTATGGCATGAATCCTTAATGCCTCTTCTCTGAAACATGGAATGTAATAATTGTGCTTACTTTTTTATTTGGGAAATATTCCAGGATTAGTTTGTTTGGTCAGATTAGTGTGTGATTTAGTCTGTTTCTTGTTTTTAGATTTTGAGGCTTTATTTAATTTTTGATTACTAGGTCAAGACCTTGTTGGTAATTTATGTTATTAAAAATGCAAACTTGAAAAAAAAAGTAGGATATTGGCATAAACACAGAAATGTGGATCAATGGAACAGAGTAGATAGCTCAGAAATAAACCCACACATATAAGGTCAAGTAATTTATAACAAAGGAGCCTAGAATATGCACTGGGGAAAGGACAGTCTCTTCAATAAAGGGTTCTGGGAGAATTGGATCTTACACCAAATACAAAAATTACCTGAAGACAAATTACCTGAATGTAGGACCTAAAACTGTAAAACTCCTCGAAGACAACATAAGCACCAAACTACTTGACAGAGGTCTTGGTGATGATTTCTAGACTTGACACTAAAAGCTAAGGCAACAAAGGCAAAAATAAAAAAGCTTCAGCACCGCAGAGAAACCATCACAAAATAAGAAGGAAGTTTACTGAATGGGAGAAGATATTTTTTAAATCATGTATCTGATATGGGGTAATATCCAAAATGTATAAAGAAGTCATGCAACCCATTAGCAAAGAAACCAAACAATCTGATTTAAAAACAGGCAGAGCACAGGACATAGTCTATAATGTAATAGTGCTGTACGGTGACAGATGGGAACCACGCAATTATGGTGACAGATGGGAGCACTGCACAGTGTACAGAATCGTACAGCTGAAGCTAATAGAACATTGTATAGCAGCGATACTGTGATAAAATTTGTTAAAAGGGCAGAGGATCTAAATAGACATTTTCCAAAGAAGACATACAGATGGACAACAGGTACATTAAAAAAAAAAGGTGCTCAACATCACTCATCACCAGAAAAATATAAATCAAAGCCATGACAAGATATCACTTCACACCTGGAGAATGACTAATATCAAAAAGACAAGAACTAAGTGTTGGTGAGGACGTGGAGGAAAGGGAACCTTTGCACACTGCTGGTGGGATTTTAAACTGGTGCAGCCACTGTGGGAAATAGTATGGAGGTTCTTCAAAAATTAAAATAGGGCTACCATATGACCCAGCAATTTCAACTTATGGGTATTTATCTGAAGAAAATGAAAACACCAACTCAAAAGGAGTCTCACCCCATGTTCCCTGCAGCATGATTAACAACAGCCTTGATAGGAAAACAACCTAAGTGTCCATCAGTGGATGCATGGATAAAGAGAATACTTTACACACACACAGGAATGTTATTTAGCCATAAAATGAAGGAAATTTTGCCATTTGCAACAACACTGATGGACCTTGAGAACATTATGCTAAGTGAAATAAGTCAAAGAAAGACAAATACCATATGGCCACATTTATATGTGGAATCTAAAAAAAGAAAAAGAGAGAAAACCCCAAACTCATAGCTACAGAGAACAGATTGGTGGTTGCCAGACACGGCGGGGGGGGTAATGGTAGGTGAAATGGGTGAAGAGGGTCTACAGGTACAAATTTCCAGGTATAAAATAAAGTCATGGGGATGCAATGTACAGCATTGGTATAATAATACTGGATTGTATGTTTGAAATTTGCTAGGAGCATAGATCTTAAAATTCTCATTATAAGAAAAAGATTATAACTATGTATAGGGACAGATGTCCCTAGACTTAGGAACCAGACTTATTGTGGAAATCACTTTGCAATGTACAAAAATATTAAATCATTACATTATACACCTGAAACTAATATAGTTACATGTCAATTATACCTCAATAAAAAAGTAGTTTCAAAGTTAATAAATTATAAAAAAAAAAGGTCATCTGCTTACAAGTTTTAAAAAACAGAAGAAACTCCCTTTCTCTCTCAAATAAATAAATAAAATCTTTTAAAAAATCTATCTCTCTCCCTCTCAAATAAATAAAATCTTCCAAAAGGTCGGGGCGGGGGGGGCAGGTGGCACCTGGGTCACTTGGTCGGTTAAGCGTCTGCCTTCGGCTCAGGTCATGATCCCGGAATTCTGGGATCGAGTCCCAAATCAGGCTCCCTGCTCAGCAGGGAGTCTGCTTCTCCCTCTCCCTCTGCTCCTTCACCCTCACCCCACTTGTGCTCGCTCTCTCTTGCTGTCTCTCTCATTTAAATAAATGAAATCTTAAAAAAAAATTATAGTCTATCATAGTCATTAATTGACACATTTCAACAAGGAAGGACATTGGGTAGTACTCTGAGGGAAGCATGAAATGAGGGCTGTTTTCCAATGATGCATACTTTATATTAGTAAATATTCCTTTTAGAAATATATATCTATTAATAAATATATTAATAAATATTTCCCTTCTGGAAAACTTCAACTTAAGAAAAAGCAAGACAAACAACCAGAATATAAGACTCTGTCTAGGGGCGCCTGGGTGGCTCAGTCGTTAAGTGTCTGCCTTCGGCTCAGATCATGGTCCCAGGGTCCTGGGATCGAGTCCCACATCGGGCTCCCTGCTCGGCGGGGAGCCTGCTTCTCCCTCTCCCACTCCCCCTGCTTGTGTTCCCTCTCTTGCTCTCTATCTGTCAGATAAATAAATAAAATCTTTAAAAAAAAACACAAACTTATAAGACTCTGTCTTTCCACTTTTGAGCAGACAGCTTTTTCAGCTTAACTAGATGATGATTTGATAATACAGGTGTCAAGGCTTTTCCCTTGGACCCACTTTTTAATTGCTAATTAGCTGAGCTTCTAAGCATTTTAAAAACGTATCCTATCTCATAAACAACTATAGTTAGTTAAATAAACTGTCTTGACATTTAAAAATGGCAGTGATAATGAGCCCCCCCCCCAAAAAAATACTACTGGCCGACAGAATTCAACAGCACATTAAAAAGATCATAGACCGGGCGCCTGGGTGGCTCAGTTGGTTAAGCGACTGCCTTCGGCTCAGGTCATGATCCTGGAGTCCCTGGATCGAGTCCCACGTTGGGCTCCCTGCTGGGCAGGGAGTCTGCTTCTCCCTCTGACCCTCCCCCCTCTCATGTACTCGCTCTCTCTCATTCTCTCTCTCTCAAATAAATAAATAAAATCTTTAAAAAAAAAAGATCATAGACCATGATCAAGTTGGGTTTATTCCTAGGATGGTTCAACATACGTGAATCAATCAACATGATATACCACATTAGCAGGATGAAGAATAAAAATCAATGATCATAACAATAGAAGCAGAGAAAGCATCTGACAAAATTCAACATCTATTTATGACAAAAACTCTCAACAGGGTGGGTAGAGGTGAATGTACCTCAACATAACAGAGGCCGTATATGACAAGCCCACAGCCACCATCATACTCAATGATGAAGAGCTGAAAGCTTCTCGCCTGAGACCAGGAACAACACAAGGATGCCCACTCTCATCACTTTTATCCCACATTGTTTTGGAAGTCCTGGCCAGAGCAATTAGGCAAAAAAGAAATAAAAGCATCCAAATTGGAAAGGAAGAAGTAAAATTACCCCTGTCTGCAGATAACATGACCTTATATGTATAAAATCCTAAAGATGCCACAAAAAAATACTTGAAACTAATAAATTCAGTAAAGTGGCAGGACACAAAGCCAACATTTTAAAAATCATATACACTAGTAACAAACTATCTGCAAAGGAATTTAAGAAAATAATCCCATTTACAAAAGCATCAAAAAGAATGAAATACTTAGGAATAAACTTAACCAAGGAGGGAAAAGACTTGTACACTGACTACTATGAAAATATTGGTAAAAAAAAAATTAAAGAAGACATAAATAAAAATACATCATATGTTCATGGCTTGGGAGACTTAATATTGTTAAGAATCAATGCAATCCCTATCAAAATATCAATGGTATTTTTTATAGAAATGGTAAAAATATCCTTAAAACTCATGTGGAACCAAAGAAGATTCTAAAAAGCCAAAGCAACTTGAGAAAGAACAAAACTGAAGGCGTCACAGTTCCTGATTTCAAAATATATTACAAATCTACAGTCTCCAAAACAGTATGGTTTTGTCATAAAAACAGACATTTGAACCAATGGAATAGAATAGGGAACCCGGAAATAAACCCACGCATATATGGCCAACTGATCCTCAACAAGCATGCCAAAAATATCCAATGGGGAAAGGAGAGTCTCATCAGTAAGTGGTGCTGGGAAAAGTGAATATCCGCGTGCAAAAGAATGAAACTTTACCTTTACTTCACACCACACACAAAAATAAACTCAAAGTGGATTAAAGACTCAAATGTGAGGTCTGAAACTGTAAAACTCCTAGCAGAAAACATAGGGGAAATCTTCGTGATATTGGTCTGGGCAGTGATTTCTTGGATATAACATCAGAAGCTCGAGCAACAAAACCAAAAATAGACAAATGTCATTACTTCAAGCTAAAGGTTTCTGCACAGAAAAGTAAACAATCAACAGAGTGAAAAGGCAGTCTACAGAATAGGAGAAAATGTTTGCCATCTATAAGCCTAAGAAGTCAATGTCCAGAATATGAAAGGAACTGCTACAACTCAACAGCAGAAAAGGAAATAACCCAATTTAAAAACAGGCAAAGGTCTTGAATAGACATTTCTCTATGGAGGACATACAAATGGCCAACAGACACATGAAAAAATGCTCAACATCACTCATCATCAGGGAAATACAAATCAAAAGCACAATAAGATATGACCTCACACCTGTTTAAAATGGCTGTCATCCAAAAAACAAAAAATAGTAAGTGTTGGCAAGGACGTAGAGAGATCGTAGATGTCGCTTTTACACTGCTGGTGGGGATGCAAAATGATGCGGCCACTGTGAGAACCAGTATGTAGGTTCCTCAAAAAATTAAAAATAGAACAGTCATATGATCCAGCAATCCCAGAAAAATTAAAAGAATTAAAATCAGGATCTCAAAGAGAGATTTACACTCCCAAAATCATTGCAGCTTTATTCACGGTAGCCAAAATATGGAAACTAAATGTCCGTCATCAGATGACTGGATAAGAAAATGTAGCCTCTGGGTACAGTGGAATATTATTTAGCCTTAAGAAGACGAAATCCTCCCACATGTGACAACATGGATGAATCTGGAGGACCTTATGGGAAATGAAATAAGTCAGTCACAGGAGCACAAGTACCTCATGATTCCATCTACAGGAAGTACCGAGATTCGTCCATCTCCTAGAGAAAGAGAGTAGATGGGTGCCCAAGGCTAGGGGAGGGGCAGAGGGATGCCACTGCTCAGAAGCTGAAGAGTTTCGGTTATGGGAGATGCACTAGCTGGAGGGATGGGCAGTGTGGTTCACAATGCTGCGCACTGAAACATTTGTTAAGAAGGTGGATCTTGTGTTCAGTGCTCTTACCATACACACAGATGCACCAGCCCCTCAGATTTAATTGGGGGAAAATCAATCTCATACCTACCTAACTTGATTGCTTGTGTTCAATGGTCAGAGAAATCTAGTGATTTTAGGCAAAGAGTGCTGAGAACTCATCTTGTACAGTCGTGTAATTTTACATATGAAGGAAACAACGAGGCCCAGAAGACATAAGGACTCTCCAAGGTCATACGACATGTCACAGCAGAACCGACAACACTGACAGATTCTCCTCGATCTCTCTGCAGGGTGGGCAAGGGCTCCTGCCCACGCCTGTCCTCCCTTGGGGTCCACGGGTCCAACTCATCTTACCACTGCTCCTTTGACCTGATGTGGCTGCCACTTCCCTCCCCTGTCACGTACACATCGGTTGTCCCCCAGAATCTGTCACTGGACTTCCTCCTGGGCCCTCATCCTGTCTTCTCTCTTTGGGATGGTATTCTGTCCCATGACTCTCAGGATCCCATTATTGCTCCTGTGCCTCAGTCATGATGTTGGAACCACTGTTCAGTCTTTAGCAGGCTGCCCAGTGATGGACACATTCAGATGTTCAGTAAATACCTTCTTCACAAGAGTGGCACTCTCCAGATCCTGCACTTGGCTCAGCTCTCTCTTGACCAACTTATCTGGACTACCTAAAACCAAGACCATGATCTTTCTTCCGAATGCACCTCCTCCTTTATTCCCAGTTTCCACTAATCGCCTAGACTCCAACCATCGGAGTTATGTTTCTCCTGTATCACTAGATTACAGAGCTAATCAACTGCCAAGCACCATGGACCCCCTCCCCACTTCTCCTCCAGCCATCTGCTTCCTATTCACATTGCAGATGAACCTATTTCAGTCTAAGCCCAGGCTACTGCAGTAAATTCTGGAATGATTGCTTTCCAGATGCCCATCCTCACTCCAATTCACTGGGTTTTCAGGTTGGTTTCCATAAAACCCAGCTCTGGACTTCTTACTACATCCTTACTAGGAAGGCTTCGGTGCCTCCACTTTGCACAAAATGTGACATCAGACCCTGGTCCCAGCCCCTTCTCAGGAATGTGCCCCCTCCAAACGCCCAGGGCAGTTGAAGAGCAGCCGTCCTTAGACATACCTGCTTCCCCACCTACCCCTCCTTCTGCGTCCCTGCAAATGGGGTGGAATCCATACTGTCTCTGTAGTCTTCTTGTAGACCATGATGCTCAAACACTGGCAATTTTATGAGACTCAACCTGATACCTTCAGAGTCCATTTTAAACACGGTCTCCTCTGTAAAGCTCTGCTCTGTGTTGCCCAGCCCCCAAATTTGGATGGAGGGATCTTTTTGACCATGCACTTTGTTTTTACTGTCCAGCTTGCTTTGACAAGCCTTGCATTACCATAGTGTCTGGGCTGACCTGTAAGGTTGCCTCAGAAGGGACTGGGACTCACTCATCATTTACATTTCACAGAGATTGTGTTTAAAAGTCTGGGGAATTGGATTGCATTTCACTGCGTGGCAGGCTTCCTAACTCAAGCCCAGGGCATTCCCCGCACGAATGCTCCTGAAAATGCTGCAACATGAAACTCATTGTTTTTCATATTCAATGCATCACTTTTTATCACACTCCTCAGATTTCCAATCTGCAACATATAAGGGGAAACAGGATTATTTTCTTACATTCAGAAAGGTAACCAGTTTCTTTTTCAGTTGCTCTAGTTGAAGGTAACACCATGAAAAGCTGACATATTAACGTATAATGAAGCTATTTCCTCGTTATTTGACATGTTCTCCTGAGACAGCTTTAACATAGACAGAGCACATTTTTACATTTGCCTGTGTAAACTGTATTTCCTGAGTGAGCGAGTGCCCGCATGGGTTTGAGCCTGCTGCGTTACAGTAACCAGGTAACCTGTAGGACCATTTGGTTTGTTTGTTTAATACATGCGGTGGACAAAAACTTTAAAACTTCAGGCCGTGATCCTTTTACATCTAAAAATAACAGAGATCCCACCTGCTTCACGACCGACTGACCGCTATGAATCTTTCCAGGAAGACCAGCTACGCTGGGGAAGATACCGAGTTAAGAATTTCCTGTCACCATTTTTAGGACTTGGATAGGGAAAAATGTCTCCAATTTCAAAAGGTAAAACTACCTTTCAAGTTAGAATTATCAAAATGTCAAAACAATTTCAAGTAGTCATTTTTTGAAATTGCTTAAAACAAAACCAAAACCATATAGAACTAACAGCAGCTACCTTTCTATTATGAACAATACATTTCTAGAGAGATAAAGAAAAGATATCTAAAACTAATTTGAATATGTCTGAGTGGAAGTATCTGTTTCCAAATACCCAGCACTATTTCTTACTCAGCATACGCACACGTCCTAGCGTCTAGGAAGGCTGGAACACTGCATCCTGGAGTCCCAGAAGCCCGTGTGCTCTGAGCGTTGGGACAGGACAGCAGAACCTGCCAGTTGTTGCTGGTGTGAGAACAGCTGAGGTTCTGCCTTCTCATCCGCAAAGATAAACCAACGACTCCCCCAGAAATACTGCGGAGGAGAGGGAAGACCCTGCAGACGCCACTGTCCTCACTGCTGTTTCTTACTACATGTGACTTCAGTGATCCAATTACGTTTTCATCCCCTCTCGTCCCTCCCCCGTCTGTCGCTCTCGGTATGCCTGACACACAATACACTGAGCATTTGTGTGCACATCAGGGTGATGGGTCCTGACATGCGCGTTCACTTGTGCAATTATTGCCAGGATCACGATAACGAACACGCCTATCGCCCTGCAGTCTCTCTGTGCTCCTTAGCAATCCCTCCCTCCCCGCCTGCTTTGACAAGCCTTGCATTACCATAGTCTCTGGGCTGACCTGTAAGGTTCCCTCAGAAGGGACTGGGACTCACTCATCAGACAACCACTGATTGGCTTTCTGTCACAACGTACTGTGTGGCATTTTCTAGACCTTTTGAGAATCTGAAATCATAAAGCCTTCAGGCTCCTTCATCAGCACAATTCTTTCGAGGCTCGTCCACGTTGTTGAGCATGGCGATCATTCATTGCAAGTGTCCACCATGGTCCCAACACGGTGATACGAAACAAAACCTCGTTCACACACTCCTCTGAGTTCCAAAATCCTGATGCCAATGGTAGGATTTGAGTTCCTGGTGTGTTATAACCTGAGGCAGGTTTTACAAGGGGGCTAACATGTTCTAGACTTGCCCATCAAATATCCCGTTAGCACAACTTCCTGGGGTTTGCCACAGCTCTGCTTTGCCAAGTTACTGAATTTGCAGCTTTGAGTTACTCTTGCACAGTATGGGTGGCAAGAACGTATCTTCCCTTCCAGAGTGTGGGTGATACTTTACCGTCTCCTAGCAGGTGTATCCCTCTTCCTAGGGGGACACTAACCGGCCCCAGCTCAGACTTGGTCTCCTGATGTGTTCGTGTTCGTGCAGTTCACAGAACAGCAAGGATTTAGGGAAACATCACATGCAGGCCGTGTGGCTGAGCATTCTGTAAGGAAGTCAGGAGACGACTGTGTGCTGGGACTGGGTCCTCCAAGTGTATTTGCACTCTGAAGGACGGAGAGATTTGAAACATGAACTGTGCCACAGAGAGCTGCCTGGCTTACTGAGGCATACCCTGTCCTCATTTATAAATTCTCTTAACCACGTTCCATTTTTAAACGTTTAGGGTGAAAAAGCCCAGACTCCTTTAGGAAACACGAGCCTCTTCTAGCTACTTAGGGAAGGAGCTGCTGGAAGGCCCGTGACCCCGTGTGCCTTGTACAGTTGTGTTGAGATCCATCAGGACACAGCCTGGGGGCCAAAGAAGTGCACACAGGGGAAAAAACTCAAAAACTAGGGAACGCCAACAAGGAAGAGGTACAGGAGACCTGCATTATCAGCTCTTACAGACATACTCTGAAACCTCTGTAATGGAAGCAACATGGTTCTGGCCCAGTTGACATGCACACAAATGGACTGAAATAGAAAGTCACGAAAACGACCCACGCACACATGGGAATTTAGTCTGTAGAGAAGGTGGCATCTCACCAACCAAGGCAAACGGGAAGATCTGTGAACGGTAACAGGCAGTGGGGCAACCACTTAGAAAAAGATAAACGAAAAAATAAGAAGGAAAAGTGGTCCACCCCTCACACCATATACAGAAATGAACTCTAAATGGACAGAAATCTAAAAGTAAAACAATATCAAAGTCATAGCCTCACAAGCTGGGAGGACTAACCTTCCTGCAGGTCTCGATGATAAAATCTGTGCAGAATATTAACAAAATCAAAGGCACCAGCAACAACCAAGGGTGAGCAGAGAGCAAGGTTTCTTCCCTCCTCTTCCCTCCTTCTGGACCCGAGGGAACGCTGGACAGCAGGGGAAGAGTCCGAAATAGTTAACGTCAGAACACACATTGGCCGTGCAGATGGCCCTCGGCTTGCTGGGCCAGTGGGCGCCATCTGGACCCCAGCCCTGCTCACGCGGTACCTCGGGCGGGGTGGGCAGGGCCATGCGGACGCCTGCGTTCAGGAGTTAGCTGTGGTCTTGGTCAAATTGTAGGATGGTTCTAGCCGGCTGCTCACAGCAGCACTCGCTTCATGAGGGTTGAAGATCTGAGCTAACCCTGCACGCAGCACCTGCCACATCAGGGAAGCTGTCCTTCCTCAACCCCTGAAACTCTCAGCTCGTACCTCAGTTTCCCTTGTTCCCGAGAATGAGTTTTGCACATAACTGGCTCCATCGTGCTTTAAACATTTGTGTTAATTTTTAGTTACATCCTGTGTAGTTTAGTAAGTCAAATCAGTCTGTAAGGCTTTTGTAACAACAAGCCCACCAGTCCACACAGCGGTTCACTGCCATTGCCCCAGAGACCACCGCTTTCAACTTCGAGCTGCGTTTGAGGTTTGCCTGCAAATTCACCAACATGGCTCTGATACTGATTTTTTTCTTGTTAGCTATTATCAATGGCTTTCCACGCTGTGCGGATTTTTCTTATTCTTTCCCCCTTCTTCTGACCACACACATACCTCCCCATCCTCCCATTGTAAATGTAGCATAATTTTTATATCAATACTGATCGTACGATTTTATCCCTGAGTCATAAATTCCTTTCCTGGAGGACACCTTGCGTTACTGGAGTCAACGGTGCCTTCTTCACAGCTGCGGTCACCCTGTGGTCCGAGTCCCTCACCTGCTGCCCCCTCCCAAACCCCAGGCCTTCAGTCCAGGCCTGGGAGGCAGCTCTGTATTCACTTCTGGGTTAGCGCTTCCAATTTGGAAACCGGTTCCGTTTGGGGAAATTTTCTTGAATTATTTGATAGCTTCGTCCTCCCATTTTCTTCCTTGAACTCACTGATGTTGAAGATCCTAAACAGATCCTCCAATGGTCTCATACTTTTTTCCACGTTTAGAGTCTCTTTCTTGTGGCTTTACCTTCTACGAGGTGTGTCGACTTAAGTACAACTTTTACGGAATTCAAGGATTTGTATCAGATTTTAAGTTCCTGGCTCTTTTTGTTAACTGCACGTTCACTTTCTATAACCTCCTGTTCTCTTGAAGTTTCTGTCCCTCTCCATCTGTCCGTCCTGTGTCTGTCTGTCTCTCTTCCCTGGGGTGGGAGGGTGGGGTCACACACACTCTCCACACGTGAATGACCAGAGTTATGGAGCTGCTTTTGGGCAGTTCTTGTGCAAGCTGAATTTGTGGGATGTCATTAGAAATAAACTAAGTTTATTTGCTGTGGGAAGAGCTTCTCTTTCTTGGATAAAAAACACAGGCCTAGGACTTTTCTGCTCCCTTTTAAGTTAAACAAGTTCTTCTGTCACTTTAGGTCACATGCATGGTATCAGTTCAGTGATGGAAATTATCCACTTCTTTATAAAAATACAATTCTGATTTTGACTTAAATTGAGGATTTATCACTGTCCCTGCCAAGGCCCACAGCGGGGCAGGCGCACAGCGGCGTCTCCTTTCCTGTGCTCACTTTCCCAGCAACTGTAGCTACGCTGACCACCCAGGCTGGGAGAGATGAGAGGGAGGGAGGGAGAAGGCAAATGTCCCTTACTGGGTGGGTGCCCCAGACTCTGGGTGCTCTGGGCAGGCAGGCCTTAGAGCGGACCGTCACGAAGGGCTGAGTCCTGGCCGCTGGGATAGTCCTGGCGGCTGGGACAGCAGCTGCACCTTTGGGGCCAGCATTCCTGCGGGAGCCCCTCCCCACTTCAGGAGGCCAGTCCTCGGCTCCGCTACTGGTGGAAAGACAACTCTTTCCTAATTTTGATTTTTACATATTTTCTCCTGCTCTGCTCCACTCTCTGCATTACCCATAGCTTTAGATGCTGCAGGCATATTTCACTCATCAGTCTCCGGACCCCAACTCCCAGGGACTCTTGAGCTGCTGAGTCATTTCCTTAAAATTGCCCTCAGTAGGTATGATGTACTTATAAGGTGTAACACCGCTTATGTCTCCCCAAAGAGGCCTTGAAAAAGGTCCCACTGCTGATGATTTAATCCTCCCTACGGGTACGTGGCTACAAATCCTATTACTGGTTCTGGACGTCTAGTTTGCAAAGAAGGCTTGCAGCAAGGTCATGGCCGCGGCTCTGTTTT
This sequence comes from Leptonychotes weddellii, assembly GCF_054177405.1. NCBI lineage: Eukaryota > Metazoa > Chordata > Mammalia > Carnivora > Phocidae > Leptonychotes > Leptonychotes weddellii. Next base: position 85,891 of record NC_138370.1, read on the forward strand.
AACATCCTGCTAAACAGACGCCCTGCCATTCATCCCGCTGGGACCCCTGATTCGGAGAGAGCCTGGGTCTGCCGCTGCCCTGGATGGGACAGCCTTCTGCACATTGGCTGTTTGCTGGACCCCCACTTGCTCCTATGGGACCTGGCCCCGTCTGTCCTGCGTCCATCCTCAGGGTGTCCTGCCCAGTGTCTCCGCTGCACTGGGCTCCTGATGCTTATGTACCAGCTCTGTCTGGTCCACTAATTCCATTACCATTCTCCCATCTACTTGCCAGCTTCCAAAATTCTGCTGCTGGTGCTGAGTCACTTTTATTTTTATAGGCTATATTTTTTGGAAATCGTGCTTTAATTTTAGAGAGGTTTTGAAGGATACATACGTAACTGCTTCTGTTCAATCTACCGTGTTTAACAGGAAATCTGATCATTCTTCCTCACTGTCTCAACATCTAGCAGTATTAGATATATATTAGATGTTCAAAATAGGGGAGTTTTTTTGTTTTTGTTTTTGTTTTAGATTTTTATTTATTTATTTGAGACAGAGAGAATGAGAGAGAGAGAGCACATGAGAGGGGGGAGGGTCAGAGGCAGAAGCAGACTCCCCGCTGAGCAGGGAGCCCGATGCGGGACTCGATCCCGGGACTCCAGGATCACGACCTGAGCCGAAGGCAGTTGCTCAACCAACTGAGCCACCCAGGCGCCCAAAATAGGGTTTTTTTAAAATAGTGAAAATACATGCTCTAGTGTTTCCATGTAGTTGTCTTTCTCTTATTTAGTGGTGCCAACTTCTATCTTTACTAACTATTTTTCAGTGTAAAATGTTCAGCCTTGAAATTTCATTACTTGTTTTTTGCTTTAGAAAAATGCCTACTCCTATGACTTCAGCTAAAAATCTTTGTGACTAGAACTTTTCTCCTGTCTCTCTGGTCAACACTTCTTTTTCGACTTTTATTTACCTCTCAACTGTGTATCTCCACTTAGATATTATTTAAAAATCCACTTACGGACATTCCCCTGAAAACCCCTTGCTCAGACCTGCCAGCATGGTGCGAACCCTCACCCACACCGTGGGCTCCCGAGGCTCTGAGCCTTCGGGCATTTGGAAGGCTAACTCTTACCTACAGGTCGAGGTCTCCAAGTGTGTAAGCTGTTGGCCCGTGACAGGTCAGAAGGGTCGCCCCAGTCGCTGTCTGAGTCCAGAACCTCGGCTTGTGTAGATGCTCATTTCCAGCAGGTTCTCAGGCCACCAGTTTAGGAATATATTCTTGCTCCCTGCTTTATCCCTCAGCCCCCAACTCCCACTGACCCGAACACCCCCCTGTGTGCACAGTGCAGAGGGCATGCGTCGGGGAACAAACTCTCTGCTAGCACACCCACAACAAGATTGACAATAACTTAATTGACAGAAAACATACATATTATAGAAATGTGAGTCGGAAGGTTACACATCAATGAAAGGTACTTTTGTCTACATAACACACAATGGAGAGGAGCCCCGTCGGGTCGCGGGGTGCTCCAGGTAACACACAGCGGACAGGAGACCTGTCGGGTGGCAGGGTGCTCCACGTGACACACAGGGGACAGGAGCCCCGGCCAGTCGCGGGGTGCTTCTGAAAGCCAGGGTCTGTCCGCCGCAGGGGCTGTGGAGGCGGGTCTCTGTCTGGAGGCAACTGCGTTCCGAGCTCGTAGATGGGGGTGTTGCGTGGCCCTCCGTGTGCGGTCCGCGGCCGCAGCCCCGACAGTGCTCAGAATGGGGCTGGCCGGACGCAGAAATGCAGTCCTAGTCTGTTCACTCTAAGGTGGCTTCTAAGTAGCCCACTGGTGACTTGCTCTGCTAACCAGAGATCCTAGAGGAGAAAAGCTGTTCTTTGTGCATTCTAGAGGTTTCCATCTGCCTCCTTGGATCGCAGTAACACAACTAGAGCTGATTTTGATGGAAAGAGTTCTGGGTTTCTTTAATGGCCTTGGCATTAGGAAATCCTGCTCTTTAGATGGTAGCCTGTTGGTTAGAGCTGCAGCATCGTCCGGCTGTAACCGAGGTCACGGGCATGCGAAGTGCCATCTGGCCTAACTGCTCCCTAGCACTGAGCCCAGACCCTGCGCTCAGCTCTGGTCCCGCTGCCCTCCCCCCTCCTCCCTCCCCGCACCTGACCGCGCGCTGAACCACCTTTGCCTGCTGCTCACCCAATCCCACAGCTTCCGTTCTCCCCAAACCTCTTCCCTGGCATTCAGGGTGGTACAAAATCCAGCTCTAGTTTATCCATCCCATCCCGTGTCCCCCAGCTGCACTCCAAGAAAATGCCATTTTAGTCTGAATTACAGTATTTTGAGAGTCTAGTTGTAGAGAATGGGATCGAACTTCACTTATTTAGGTGGAAAGGCCGCCTAAAAGATTATTAATATGCTAATAAAACTGTGGAAAGGATGAAGATTCAGACTCTAGTGAGCCTCCAGGGGTAATTCCCAAAGCCACAGCACAGGACTGGGGGAGGCTAACGGAGGTGTTGTTCCCAATGCAATGAGGAACCAGCTGCTAGGACTGGAAAGAGACCTCTTCCTCCATCTCCAGAACCACACCGTGGCTTACAAGGTCCACTCCAGCAGTCAGTGCCTCCCTCCCTAGCACTCCACACCTCACTTGGTTCCCAGTGAAGACTCCCGTGAGCCCATCTACTTGGTTGACCCTAAGTCGGCTCAGGGGCCGTGGGAAGGGAGTCCAGGAAATCCAGCATGAAGACTGGACTGGCATGCATGCAGGTATCTGTCAGAGAGAAAGCACAAGCAGGGGGAGCGGGAGAGGGAGACGGAGACTTCCCGAGGAGCAGGGAGCCCGATGCGGGGCTCAAGCTCAGGACCCTGGGATCACGGCCTGAGCCGAAGGCAGATGCCTAACTGACACCCCATTTTTCTTTGTTTTGATGAATAAGATTGTTTTTGAAGTACTTATTTTCAAATTTTATACTGGTATGGACTAGCACTTTTACTTAAAATGACTAAGTCACAAACTAAAGACCATTAGCTCTTGTGGTGAATGACCCAGGATGCACCTACGATGGATTGCTACATAATCATACATCGGATGCGGCGCCTGAGCATGAGAAGTCCTTTTTTTTTTTTTTTTAAGATTTTATTTATTTATTTGAGAGAGAGAATGAGACAGAGAGAGAGAGCACGAGATGGGGGAGGGTCAGAGGGAGAAGCAGGCTCCCCGCCGAGCAGGGAGCCCGATGCGGGACTCGATCCCGGGACTCCAGGATCACGACCTGAGCCGAAGGCAGTCGCCTAACTGACTGAGCCACCCAGGCACCCGTTTTCTTTTTTTTTTTTAAGATTTTATTTATTTATTTGAGAGAGAGAGAATGAGAGAGAGCGAGTACATGAGAGGGGGGAGGGTCAGAGGGAGAAGCAGGCTCCCCGCCGAGCAGGGAGCCCGATGCGGGACTCGATCCCGGGACT